>NC_080671.1:39004588-39070588 GCF_030247195.1 Topomyia yanbarensis | reverse complement strand
TCTATCCTGGTGTCCTGGAAAGTCGAGGAAAATGCTTGATTTGTCTTGGTTTTTCTCCTGTAAGCCTAATATATGTCTATCTATTCAGTCTTCGATTTTCACTATGCTCTAAATCGCAGTAACGACTGACCGCAACCATAACTGCAACGTATACTCATCCTCAATCGGAATGCGACAAACAAAACATAATATAGTCAAATCTCCCAATTGTACCTTTCGATGGTTTTTTAAATCTCCCAAGAGTACCTCGTCAATATCGATGAAACAATGATTACCAGCGCTTCTCCTTGGCTTAAATCGTCATTCAATCATTCAATAATCAGTCGCTCTGCTTGTCAACAGTGCAGTGAATCAAACGAACGTTTCTACCTAAAGTCTGCTGTCTGTATGTACCGTGCCAGTACTATAAACAAGCAAAGCAATCGAATAATAAATTTCGTCCACACCCTAGTAGCAATCGAAGTTTTATGGTAGTTTTATAGCCACAAATAAAACGTAGATTGCACTTGTAGCGTGCTATAAAACTCCAATTGTTACTTGGGCAGCCAGTGTGAACAATAAAGCACCGTTACTTTCATCGATGCGATATCGATCATTCATTTCAAGATGTTTGAAACTCAACAGCAAAATTCAACAGCAAATTTGCAAATGCAGTTTAGACTAACGGAAGTCGTCGTTATACAAGCTCACCACACTCATTACTGATAACATTTAAAACTTTGGCTATAACGGAAAGCTACGGAATGGAAGACAACATGCAATACGTCGTTGAGCATGATAATGTTAGGACCAAGATACCCTTTTATATTGACAATAATAAGATTAATATGCGTCTGCACGATCAACACCTGGGTACTATTAATAAATTTATTACAACCATCATGTCGGAATACGTAACGGTGGAATCCTTTATGTGTGAAACCCGGAGAAAATTTAGGTATTTCTAACGGTTTTTGTTTCGTGAGAATGCGAGTGACCTATTCCTTCATATCTGAACTTTCAATTCAAAGCAAAACGCGTGACCAAATCTCAAATCACACTGTGCACTTATGAAGGACAGACTCCTGCGTGTCCTTCGTTGTTATACAAGAAGACACACTACGAGAAACCATGTACACAAACCTCTAACGAAGCAATATCAGCTGCAAGCATACCCATCACACAGCCCTTCATCAACATCAACTAAATCACAAACCACCGGAGTTGCAGCTCAGGCATCAACGAATAGTGGAACAACAGAATGTACGCACAGCGTGAACGATCATTGTGATGTGCCTACTACTTCCCAAACAACTGCCAGCACCACCGATAATAAAGTAAATAACAAAGAACACGGATACGCGATCGTGACCCGTAGGCCCCACAAGCAACTCAAACCAGGTAAACGTGAAAGCCCATACAACATGAACAGAATAGCATGAACAAAAACGAGGGAAACGAACCAAACATTTCTTTCATCACGACGTGCATGAATTGAATTTTGTTTTCTTTCAAATTCACGCAGGGATGTCAATTTTTTCAAGCTAGGGCTCAAACTGATATTATTTACACCAAGCTATCCGCCAGTTTTCATATAACAATCCATTAAACGGAGAAATTTTTGGTAACAACGGTAGGTTTTTCAGCTCTCAAGTCGAGAGATAATGGTTGTCAATGGAGATTGCCAGGCATAGCGCAAGGAAGCTACGTGGGATAACTGATGTTTCTGATTTACGTCCACGTCGTGTTTTTGGTACTGAAAACTCCTCTCCGGTACTGCACAGACCATCTCAGCCTTAAAACGTTTGCTTATGGTGGTGTAGCAAGAACTGCCACTGTGGAATTCCGATGAAAGACGTTCTGGCAGAGCTCTTCCTTCCAGACTCCCATAACTTTTTTACTGTGCAAGCTCTGCCTGTCAGACCCCAGAACTTTTTAACTGCCGAAAATATGCGGAAAAGGCAATGTCGATTGAGAGGTAACGGGGGGAATCAGTACCCTTTCGACTGTCCTGGTTTTTTACTCGTCTGATATGGTCACCCTAATTCATAGAAACTAGAACCTAATGAAAACAGCAAAAATTTCAAAAATTTGCTGTATCGAATTTTATTTACGTTCGAAACGCATGGACTACTATGACGATGGGATCGATTCGATGGTACGAGTACGATCGTACGAGCAAATACAAATTATATTTATATTTGTATTTGGTACGAGTAAGAGCCCAACAATCAGGACCTCATGAAAAGAGCTTAAGGACAGTCGTTTGAAAAGAGAGTTATAAATAGCCTGTTGATTACTTCATTTTTCTCGGACGAGTATACAACACTAGCCGTTGTACTTGAACTGAGTTGAAATTCCTTCGATTTTGAAAAAAAAACTTATTTAATCTACTAGTCTCGATACGACTTGGGACATTTGGTAAAATCTTTATACCAACCACTTCGTTCAGAAGATCAAAGAGCATTTCAGAAAGCTTATGTGGCTGACTTAAATGCATCCGACCCCTTCCTGTGTCCGTGATTTCAAGCTCTTCTACATAACTTTTTAAGCCTAGCATGTTCGGCATTCCACCAAGAATAGAATTTCTAGAGGCACATATAACTCGAATCGGACAATCATTTTCATATGCTGCCATTATGAGTCAGTTTGTTTTTTCCATGACCTCACCCATGTCATTTGGATGTTCAATCGTTAGAAAATACTGAGAAAATTTTGGCTCGTGGTTAAAAAATGTGACGATATTTGGCGAAACGTTTCAAATGATGAAATATGAAAATGATCAAACAATGAGCTGGTTCGGGACGAGACAATTTGCCAGGTCATGCATGTAATACTGTCGGAGCACCGCGTTACGTTTAACATAGCTTTTTTGCAAGATCGTGCAAATGTTGAACGATTCCATGCATTAAATATATGAATATATGAATCGAAAAATAAAACCCTCTTCTAGGTTGACGGGTTTGACAGTATTGTAAACATCATCAAGCATATTTGTACATCAGTTTTAAAGAACAGACAACTCTAGCCAAACATGTCAAACGGTCCTAAGTGCAAATGACAGTTTCTCTTTGTTTACTTTTCCTTTCGCTTATAACTTGGCAGTTTATACGTTTGTAACTCAACTCTTAGCAGGATAAGCTAGTCGAAATTAGAGTTTTTCGATATATCCTGAAACAATATTAAAAAGTTTTAAGATGACGCCGTAATAATCGAAAGAGCCGGTAAACAAAGAGAGGCTCTCATTTGCACTTACGACCATTTGACATGTTTGTCGAGAACTGCTTTAAGATGGTTATTGCATTACACCTCGATAGTGGTGCATCGAGGAGACCGAGAGGGCTTATGGGCTTTTTTATGTTTTCCCTTTTTTTATGCTCTGCACCAGCCCAAACTAACGGTCAACCATTAACCGTTATAAATTATTATGCACACTGGCGGGTCGCCGTGGATTGCCTTTTCTGTGGACTGCATTTGCAAGCATTGTTCAATAGTTTAATGGCAGTGTTTGTGGCCACGGCTGACAGTGGGGGTCACGGTGAGTCGATTTATCGATCGACATCGACTTCGTGTACAGGATAATAAATTTAAAAAATATAAAGGTAGAAGCTTATTAAATCTTGTGTTGTACTAATTGTAGATTTTAGTACTCGCGCACAATTGTTATATGCTAGTAATATATCTATGTGAATATGTGTTCGCCTAAGTGTTTGTAACCGCTGTGCCAGGGAACGGATGCAGAAATGGCGTATATGATAGAATAATGGGTAATCCGTTCTAGTGTTCGTTGGTTAGTTTTTACCATTGGTTAATTCGTGTATTCGAGTCGATTCATACGGGAAGATTGGCACCGTGTCATAACGGATGTTTTGATGCATTGCGTTAAAAAGTCCAGGATTCAATGACACACCCATAGTTTTGAACATTATGACGCGTAAGAACTGCGTCCAAGGTCATAAAGTCACAAAAAGGGACGTGTTATAATGTCTGGGACAGTATGACGCACCAGGCTGCGTCACAATATCCGAAAGCAGGTATGCGTCATAAGTCCAGGACTTTATAACGCACTTTTGTTTTCGGATCTTATGACGCACCCCTTGTGCGTCACAATGTCCCGGATGTTATGACGCATAGTCGCATTTGGATTTTATATCGCAGTCGATTTCATGGACGCCCCTGTAGTTTCAGGTATTATGACGCATGAGAACTGCGTCATAATGTCCCAATTCTGTCTGACCTGGGACGTTATGACGCAGTACCTGTACGTCAAAACATCCGAAATCATCAGTGCGTCATATTATCCCGGACTTTATGAAACAATTCCCCTGCATCATAACATCCCAATATTAGTCTGCGTCGTAAGATCTTGGACATTATGACGCAGAACCAGTTTCAGACGTTGTGACACAAGAATGGTTTCGTTTCTTTTGACGCATTCTTGCTTTCGGATTTTACGACACGCTCTTCTACATCATAATGTCCCGGGCGTTATGCCGCCGACTGTTGTGGGACGTTATGACCTGGGATGTTATGACGCAGTACCTGTGCGTCTAAACATCTGTGACTATAAGTGCGTCACAGTGTCCAAGGCGTTCATTGCGTCTTAAAATCCGAAAACGTTAATGCGTCATAACATCCGAAAACGGATGTGCGTCGTAAGGTCCCGGACTTTATGACACACACTTATTTTAGGATTCTGTGACGAGCCCCTTGTGCGTCACAATGTCCCAGACGTTATGGCGCACCCCTTTTTGGGACCTTGTGACCTCGGACGTTATGACCCAGTGCCTATGCGTCATAATTTCAGAAACTATCAGTGCGTCATATAATCCTAAGCTTTATGACGCAATACCTCTGCGTCATAATAGCCCAATCTCAGGGTGCGTCATAAGATCCCGGACATTATGACGCAGCACCCCTTTTCGGGCGATATGACACAAGTATTATTTCGGATCTTTTGACGCATTATTGGTTTCGGATGTTATGATGTTATGACGCTATGACGCACGTTTTCTTCTACGTCATTAATCTGTTTTTGTGGTACTTCTAGTAGTTTCCTTTTCCACTACTCATGTGTACCAAAAATAATAACGATCAATTTGTACGCTTCTACTTAATTCTGTTTCTTTTTTCTCTATTTGGCATGATATTTCCCCTTTTATTGCTTTATCTTAAATAAGATTTTTGCTAATAGTCACTAACACAATAAAGTGCATATTCTCTCATTTACACTCTCATTACAAACGTACAAACGTGGCCTACACAAAACACAAAACTGGTCATAAACCCGAACATGCAATTGCAATCATCCACACATACTTATAGCTTTAACGGAGCCTGTGGGGTACCTGGGCAACCCCCACAGTAAGCGTCCCTTACCACGCTAATGCGGAGCTCTGGCGTGGCGGACATATATTTCTCGCGCTACTCGTGGGACTATACATGGAGGCAAATAAAAATAAAAATAAACAGACGGAGGTGCCAAACCCCTTCGCAAGAGGTGGTTTGGCGAGGTCTCCCCCCCGTGGGGAGAGTAGTGGAGCGATGAGTGCTGCACCCGAAAGCACCAGTGACCCCCCAGCAGTGGTAGGCAATACCCCTACCAATGCATCGGAGGGGCCAATAGCTGCGATGCGCAAAGTAGCGAAGCAACTCGATGCTATAATCGACTTCGCTAGCGCAAAGCAGAACATAGCCAAGGAGTTGAAGTTGAGCCTTCTGGAGCTCCGGAAAGCTGTTCGTGTCGCAAGACAGGAACAGCAGGCATATGTTGAGAGGGTGGAATGTCGGGAGAGGCCCGACAGAGAAACCCAGACAGTGGCCTCCAATAGGGAGGAAAGAGAGAAGGTCAATAGAGGTTCACAGACAGTGGCCTTTACCTTCTACGGAGCAGCCACGTCGATCGGAGCGACGACCGAGTTCCCCTCGAAGGGAAAAGGAAAGGGCAATCGCAAGACGGCATCGAATGCGAAGCGCCCTAGGAAGTCGCCAGGAGAGGGTGCCAAAACCGACACCACTCGGCGTGCAACCGTCAAGGTCAAACGCCGCCTGGGTGAGGTAAGCGAGGGCGAGAGTGACCTCGCTGTGGAGAGCGATGGTACCAGCAACCCGACACGACCGGGGCAGGGGGGCTCAAACCCCTGGACGCTGGTTACCAAGAAAAAGCCGGCACCGAAACCGGAGGTACCGCGGCCTGCGAGGAAGGCCAAGGACAGAGGCGAAGCCTTGTGGTTAAAAACCGACAAGGACAAATACGCCGATGTCCTTAAATCGATGAAGGCGGCCGAAAGTCTCTCGGCCCTTGGGCAGGATGTGCGTAGCGTAAGACGCACCAATACGGGAGAGATGCTCCTGGTGCTGAAGCGAGGCGCACAATCAAGTGCAGTATATAAGGCCTTGGCCCAAGAGGTCCTTGGTGAGGGCGCCCAAATCAGGTCGCTAGGTGCGGAAACAACTCTCCAGTGCAAGCACTTGGACGAGTTCGCGACCGCAGAAGACGTCGTCGCAGCCGTCAAGGAGCAATGCGGCGTCACAATCGAGCGGGCCTCTGTGCGATTGAGGGACGGACCCTCTGGCACCCAGGTAGCCTACCTCAGGCTACTGAATGCGGATGCCAAAAAGGTAACCGAGAAAGGGAAGCTGAAGATCGGCTGGTCGGTATGCCCTATTAGTATACCCCAGCCGCCTTCAGTGGACAGGTGCTATCGGTGCCTAGAATCCGGCCACAAAGCTTACGAATGCAAAGGCCTAGACAGGAGCAAGCTATGTCGTCGATGCGGCGAGGAGGGGCATAAAGAGCGGGGGTGCACTAAGGCATATAAGTGCCTTATCTGCACCGCTAAGAAGCAAGCCCATAAACATGCTATGGGCGGACCTTCGTGTCCCTTCGGCGAGTTAAATAAGAAGAAGCCGTGAGAGTCACACAGCTAAATCTTAACCATTGTGCAGCAGCCCAGCAGCTGCTGTGGCAGTCGGTCTCGGAGTCGAGGACAGATGTCGCCCTCTTATCAGACCCGTACAGCATCCCTGCCGGCAACGGCAATTGGGTGTCGGACGGGTCTGGAATGGTGGCAATCTGTACAACGGGAAGGTTCCCGGTTCAAGAGGTAATACACCCCTCCGCCGAGGGTGTGGCGATTGCCAAGATCAATGGTGTGTTCTATTGCAGCTGCTACGCCCCACCAAGGTGGCCAATAGAACAGTTCTACCAGATGATCGACAGGCTCTCGTCGGACCTCGTGGGCCGGAAACCGGTAGTAATAGCGGGAGACTTCAACGCTTGGGCAGTGGAGTGGGGCAGCCGCTGTACAAATAGCAGGGGTCAAGCGCTAATGGAAGCGTTTGCGAAACTCGATACTGTGCTAGCTAATGATGGCTCCGCTAGTACATTCCGTAGAAACGGAGTGGAGGCGTGGATTGATTTGACCTTTGCCAGCCCGAGTCTGGCTCCAGGCATGGAATGGAGGGTAGACGAAGGCTACACCCATAGCGATCATCTAGCAATCCGCTTTAAGATCAACTATGGTGTGCAGCATCCGAGGGCGGGAGATCCCTGTCAGGTACGCGGGTGGAAGTCCAATCACTTCGACTGCGAAGCTTTCACCGCGGCCCTGGGACTGGAGGCCAACACCGACAGTCTAAGCGGGGATGCGCTGGTAGCTGTTCTATCACGCGCGTGCGACGCCACTATGCCGAGAAAAACACTGCCAAGAAACGGTAGATGCCCGGTATACTGGTGGAGTGCCGAGATTGCAGCTCTACGGTCAGCCTGTCTCAGAGCTAGACGTAGGATGCAAAGAGCTCGCACCGAGGATGCAAGAGAGAACCGCCGTGAAGTGTTTCGAGCTGCGAAATTAGCCCTTAACAAGGCTATTAAAAGCAGCAAGAGAGCGTGTTTCGACAACCTGTGTGAGAGTGCCAACGCGAATCCGTGGGGTGACGCCTACCGGATTGTGATGGCCAAGACCAAAGGGGGCTCCTCACCCCCAGAACGGTCTCCGGACCGGTTGGCAACGATTATCGAAGTACTCTTCCCGTCTCGAGCCACAAGCCCCTGGCCACCTGCACTACGAGACAGTGCGGGCACGGTCGAAATGGTGGCTCCAGTGACGAACGAAGAACTACTCGCAGTGGCTAAATCCCTAGCAATGAACAAAGCTCCAGGGCCGGATGGAGTCCCGAACAACGCTCTCAAGGCAGCGATCATAGCGAACCCGAACATGTTCAGGCTAGCTATGCAGAGATGCCTTGACGAGTGCCGTTTCCCCGATAGATGGAAAAGGCAGAAACTGGTGCTGTTGCCGAAGCCCGGGAAGCCGCCAGGCGACCCATCGGCGTACAGACCAATCTGTCTGATAGACACGACTGGCAAACTGCTTGAGAGGATCATCCTCAACAGGCTCACCCCGTACGCGGAAGGTACGGACGGTCTGTCAAGCAACCAGTTTGGCTTTCGGAAGGGTAAGTCCACAGTGGACGCTCTCAACTCAGTGATAAATACTGCCGAGATAGCGATCCAACGAAAAAGGCGAGGTATTCGATACTGTGCGTTAGTGACACTTGACGTGAAGAATGCATTCAACAGCGCAAGCTGGGATGCCATCGCGCTCTCGTTACACCGGCTTAGCCTACCGGTGGGTCTGTACCGGATCCTGGAAAGTTACTTCCAAAACCGCGTACTGCTATACGAGACCGATGCCGGTCAGAAAAGGGTTCCGATTACCGCCGGAGTCCCGCAGGGCTCGATCCTAGGCCCGGTGCTATGGAACCTCATGTATGACGGGGTTCTGAGACTGAAGTTCCCTCCTGGGGTCAAGATCGTCGGCTTTGCCGACGACGTAACCTTGGAGGTCTACGGGGAGTCAATTCCTGAGGTAGAACTAACCGCAGAACACGCGATTAGCACGGTGGAGGAATGGATGAGCGCGAGAGGCCTGGAGCTCGCTCATCATAAGACGGAGGTAGTTATCGTCAACAACCGCAAGTCGGCACAACATGCAGTTATCCATGTGGGAGAAGTCGCGATCACTTCACAGCGAAGTCTGAAGTCTCTCGGAGTCATTATAGATGACAAGCTGACCTTCGGCAGCCATGTCGACTATACGTGCAAGAGAGCGTCGACTGCTGTTGCGGCACTATCGAGAATGATGTCCAACAGCTCAAAGGTGTGCGCCAGTAGACGTAGGTTACTGGCAGGCGTTGCCGTATCTATCCTCAGGTACGGCGGCCCGTCATGGTCAAGAGCACTGAGGGTAACCAGTTACCTACAGAAACTGGAGAGCACCTACCGCGTGATGTGCCTCAGAGTGATATCTGCCTACCGCACGGTATCACACGATGCATCCTGCGTGATAGCGAGCATGATGCCAGTCGGGCTGGTCATTCGGGAAGATGAGGAGTGCTTTGAGCTACGTGGAAATAGGGGAGCCCGCGAGCGCACCAGGGTGACCTCGGTCGCCAGATGGCAGCGTGAGTGGGACAACTCCTCGAAAGGTAGGTGGACCCACCGGCTGATACCTAGCATATCGAGCTGGGTGGGAAGACCCCATGGGGAAGTTCACTTCCACCTGACACAATTCCTGTCAGGCCATGGCTGTTTCCGTCAGTACCTCCACAGGTTCGGACACGCGGAGGTCCCAGTCTGCCCGGACTGCCCAGGTGTAGATGAAACTGCCGAACACATACTGTTCGTATGTCATCGGTTCGACGTCGAAAGAAGAGCAATGCTTGACGTCTGTGGCTGGGACACAACCCCGGATACCCTTATTCAGCGGATGTGTCAAACGGTGGAGAAGTGGAACGCAGTCTCGGCTGCTACCATCCAGATTGCCAGTAGGCTACAGGTAATCTGGCGAACCGAGCAACAGACGGCGGGCACGGCTAACTAGTGATTGGTTAGTTGGAGCGAAAAAGGCCAAGCGCAAAATAAGAGAGTGAATGGTCTGTTCATGCCGAGGTAGGTTGGCGCAGCGAATGGCAACCGCGTAAGGGGTAAACCCAGCCACCCCGAAGCAAGACAGAAGAGTGAGTGTATAGGCGTATAATTGGACTGCCTCATGCCAAGACGGGAGGGTCGTAGCGTAGTATGTTGGAACTAAGCTATTGATGCCTCATGGCGTGGCAGAGGAGTGAAAGGGTGAGCATCCAAGTCAGTCTCACACTGCATGTTAAGGGTGAGCATAAAAGTCAGCCTCGCATGGTATGTCAGAAGTGGGGCCTAAGAAAAATGTCCCACATGGGATGCCAGAGGGAGTGACAAAGGTACAATAGAGTGGCACGATTGAGAGTGAATCAGGTGATAGGGTGAGCACCCAAGTCAGCCTCACATGGATGGGTAGGGCGAGCACAAAAGTAAGCCTAGCAAGGAATGAGTAAGGTGAGCACACAAGTCAGCCTCGCATGGAACGTAAAAGGTGAGCACAAAAGTCAGCCTCATGTGGGAGTGTTTGAGAGTGAATCAAAGTGTGATTGAGAGAGCACCCAAGTAAGCCTCATACAGGATGTATGATCGCGCGAGTGAGAGTGAATGAGTACATTCAGTACAGCCATCCCCCCAGAAGTAATACCGAGAGGTAGTTCCTGGGAGGAATGATGGCGGAGCCCAATGGAGTTTAGTCGGTATTAATGGCTGGTCACCATTTGAGTCCGACACGCCCCCAGTGCACCCCGTGTGGTAGATTGGACCCTACCGTTAGCACGTGTACTGGGCTAGGACATAAAGGTCTTCTCCATTGTAAAAAAAAAAAAAAACACATACTTATAGCTGTGATCTCGCCAATATTGTCCCGGTAATTGAGTGAACGGTTTAGTATTTGTAAATTTTCAAACACGGTCTCACGCATTAACCCACCGGAAGTCTCTACTCTCGACCCTAGCAGCTTAGACTCATGCCGTCAGTTGTACCAGTAAACTATGATGCTCATATTCACTAGACAACATGTTCCATGGTGACATGACTGGGAACTCTAGTGAAATGGGAGAGCTCTCTCTCTTCTAGCATCTTAACAATACACCAAAAAATAAGTATCAGGTTTACGGTCAGCGCAATCATTTAAAAACATACGCGAATATGCGAATGGACACACGGTTATAAAACCGAATTTATACACGCGAAGTCACAAACAGGTGACAAACAGGTTAACATACAAATGCTGGAGCCCTTTGCGATCATTCGCGTAACCTACACCCACGGTCTCGTGAAATTACAAACTCCTGGAATCGGTCACTTCCGGAAGTCTCTATCCTCGGTACCAGCAGTACATGTCTTCTACTGATTTTAATTTGCTCATCACAGCTTGTTGAAGCTTCCCGTTTGCTTACGGTTTAAATTAATCTTTTCGAAAATGCCGCGTATTGAAAATGAGACGAAATTTAAAGTGTCGAACACACGACTAAGGGAAGAGATTCAAAAAAATTCTCCTCGATTCTATTAAGGATCTGCAGGAGACACAAACGAATCAAATTGCGTATCCATTATATCGCCAATCAAATGTTTTCACAACAATGACCTATCTCGAACATTCTGTCCACAAATAATTTATGGGTATAAATTAACCCAGGAAATTCCGACACGCTTTTGTCTGAAATGCAGTTTTTCAACTTCTCATCAGCAAATCAAAAAAAAAAACCTGGAAACACACTAATGAGTGATTTTTTCTTCTATTTGTTCATTAATACAAACTGGTTGTGTTAGGTTAGAATCGCAGACTGCGTATCAAGAAGACAGGCAACTTTGTCCAGAATATGGAGACAGTGACAGTAACGCCACTTGCGTTACTTCCCATAGTGATGTACATCCACATATACACTTTTACATTAAGTACGATTCAGACGATACATCAGCTTCCGTCAACGTCAACGGAACGTCACCGTTCCGTCAGGATAAGTTACATGCAGTTAAATGGAGGCATTCACACACAACATCAACGGCACGGAACGTTTTGACGTACGGCATGTGTGAACGGGCACAAGAGAAAAGTATTAAACTTATCCTGACGGAACGGTGACGTTCCGTTGACGTTGACGGAAGCTGATGTATCGTCTGAATCGTACTTTAAGCGTCCTACCTTTCTCCAATGGAAGCGCTGTAACCTCTGTCGCTTCTCGTTTGTATGGGGGAAGGAAAGAGATATCAGTCTTCTTAATATGTTGTCTTCGTTAGAATACTATACAAATGAAGCACGCCTTGCAGTCACCGTGAGATTCTACCTTGAATTGGCTCAAAAAAATAGTTCATATTAATACCTGTTAAATTCAGTGACATCTGTGGTATAATTTGTTATATTCCACGATAGTTTCTATATCAGATTTTCAAACTTCGATTATCCAACCTCGTCAGTCATCTTATCGATGGAATTGTGATGCCATGGTTGTGAACGTGATCGTCACACGATAGACTATAAATCTAAATACTGGTCGCAGTTGCTCGTTTCCTATAAAACACTAACCAGATGCAGTGATACCCCACATCAACTGTTAAACTGGAATTTTTTTCTACATTTTAGATAACTGGAATTGGTGTTGAGATGTTATGCCAAGAACACCGCTAGGTAAATGAACAAGAGTGTAGGATTTTTAGCATTATCTTATCACATATCAAATGGCATCCAAACAAGCTGATCAAATGACGGATTGTTTCGTCGTGATGAAGATTGGATTATAGTAAGAAACCGGTTATCGGATTCTAGTTCTGGCGGGGTTATAAGCGAAATATATCTCGGATAGACGAGCCTTTATTCATCTCATTAGTCAGGATGTCACACTATTTCGTTGATAACTCGGCCAAGTGTCACTGGATTGCGCTTAATTGGATGGGATGAATAAAGGTGCTAAGATGAATTAGGGAAGTGATACCCTATTACTGCTGCTTATCGATAATTTTGTACCGATTGTTGGAAGTCCATTACTGCTGCAGTCGATCAAGTGTTGACCAGTGTCGAAAATTAATGTTATCAACTGAATGTGGATCGGGATGACACAATTCCGACATCTGCCTAATAAATTAAAATGTTGAAATCGAGATCTAATTAAATATCAAGTCTTGAAAAATCGGCTTTGAAATTCCTCTGTCTGATATGGTGATGTACAAAATAACATGTTTTTTTCGAATGCATGCTTAAACTTATATTTTACTTGTCGCTGGAATAGTAGCTGTCATTTTCTGGAATGTGGGTCTTCGAGAGCGGAAAAAAACTTTCGTCATCCAGCACGTCCCGCTGTAGTTTTTCCTCATCCACCGGCCCCCTATTTCACGATCGCTCTCTGCTCGCCCGTGTACTCGAGGGACCGAGTCTTCTTCCGACAGATGATGTAGGTATAGGAGCAGTGATATTTTCAGCCGGCTTCACGCAAACTCGTTCCGTCCTTGTTGTCGAACAGCTTTTTCAACGCTTCCTTCCTAAGGGATGCCAGGATCCGGTAAACTGTACTCACGGGGACGCTTTCGTCTCAAAAATGGTCTATTGTAACCTATTTTCCACGATGACAATGCGTTTCGTAAAACCGTACAACACGCTCGCGGAGTGCTTGCTGCTTCCACACCATTTTCGGTTGAGCTGACAGCACCCGAGCGAAAAGAAATATGCCACCCATTTCTAGGGAGTCCAGAGAGCAATTCTCTTGGAAAGAAAAAAAATACGCTCTTTACTTTAATTACAGAAAGGCAATGAAATCATTCTCATTTTTATTGAACACCCGTTAGTTAGTGTTTTATATGCAAAAAAGTTCAACGATTCTATAGAACATAGTAGAATTGTCTGCATAAAATAATTAGTTTTAGTTTAACTTTACTCAACATCTCGGAAAAAGGCTTCATGCGTTTGATCAAAATAAGTGTTTCTTATGCAAAAAAGTACAATGAATCGATTGTAGATAGATAGAATGATCGCCGTTTCATTCCGATTTGTCTTAAAACTCGAAAGAAGGATCTGGCATGATAATATATTTCGAATAGAGTCTAAATGCGTTTGATTTATAGTTGCATTACTTGTGTTAAAAGGACTAGAGAATCAACTGCAAATATTCAGAATGTCCGCACGAAATGTGTGAACCCGTTTTACCATTATTGTTTCCCTCAATTCAAGTTTGATGTTAAACCAAGTTTTACATTTCTGATGGAAGAGGTTAAATACAGCTGAACCAAAGTAGTAATTCTTATGGTAAAAAGTCCGTGGAATCAATTGAAGATGGTTAGAATGATCGCAAGAAACGAGTTTACCCAGTTTACCCCAATTCTTCTCATAACTCAAGTTTGAAATTAATCTTTGCTCTGCATCTCAGAAAAAAAACTGAGTGCGGCAGATTATAAGGGCCCATTCTTAAATAGAGTCACGCAAAAAATGTCCAAAATTGACTAACCCTCCCCCATTTAACAAATTGTCACAAATTTCTCTATCCCCCCTTCCCTCCTACGTTACAAATTCTTTTATTTTTTTACTATAGTAAAACATGTAACGTAGCGTTCTCCCCCTCCCCCATATGTCACAATTTATGGAAACCGCCTCCCTCCCCCAAACCCGTTACATAATTTATAATGGTCCCTAACTAGTATTTTTATGAAAAACAGTTTAGGAAGATGATGGAATATAGTTTGAATGACATCTCGAAACAAGTTTTCTCAATAACCTCAAATCCAAGCCTGCTTGAGAGATCAAAAGCCTTTTAAGTGGTAGCTTAAGTGTAACAGAAAGAAAAAGATTAAAATGGATTCGCACGATTCGTGCGATCAAACTGATTTTCTGCAATCGATTCTCTGGAATTTTTGACATAAGAAATATTGGGGGTAAAACGGAGTAAAACATTTTGTGTGGTTATTCTAACCATCTTCGATCGAGTTCCTGGATTTTTTACGTAAGATTTATTACTTTTCGTCAGTCGGATTCAGTCTCTTTCTGAGATGTGGAGCCAGGTTTAACTTCACACTTGGGTTATGGGAGGAGTTGGGGTAAAACGGGTACACATGTTTCGTGCGGTCATCATAACTATTTTTAGTCGATTTGCTGGACTTTTTTTGCGTAGGAATAATTGTCGCATTCAGCCTCTTTTCGAGCTGTAGAACCATAATTAACTTTATACTTGAGTTACGTGAGGAAGTGGGGAAAGATGAATCCACACGTTCCGTGCGGGGAATCTAACTATATTCAAACGATAGCCGGGACTTTTTTACACAAGAATCATCACTTTTGGTCAGCCACATTGAGCATTTTACCGAAATATAGTGCCAGGATTAAAGGATTATATACCTTAATTATTTTCAAAACAAAGAGAATTTTTTGAAGTAGAATACTTCTAACGTTTCAATATGGGGTCCCGTTTCAAAAATTTCAGTTGAGAAATTTTCCCAGATTTGAAATGCGAATATCTTCCGTTCTACTGGACGAAATCGCAATATTTTTGCACTATCTGATCGGAAATTTGTGCACGTATTTCGTATTAAATTTCGGAATTAGTGCGACTACTATAAATAAACCAAAACAAGGGCCACCAAACTCATTTCAAAAAATAAGTTTGCATTTTCTGTTTCATGGACTGTTTCTCCCTGGAGAGCAATTTGGGTTAAAGCCTAAATTATGATTTATTTCAGTACGCAAATTGCAAATAAAACCTGAAACAAACTGGAGTGAAGTGGAAAACATTTTTACTAGGCGCATTCAAAAAAGGTTTAAATTCTCAAACATTTTACCAAGGTGCCGTATTACATTACTCTCTTTACCCTGAGTGTTCGATAATCCCCGTATTGGAAACACAATTTCAATTTTGTTCTTTATCAAAAATATGTGGTCGAGCAACGAAGGGGTGGAGCTTCGAAGAACACATATTGAGGACAACACAAAAAAGGACGAGCTTACATTGTACTGTAGTCAGGTATAAAAACTCAGCATGCTGTTGCTCACGCTCAGTTCGTTTCCAGCATCAGCATGCAGCAGTTCGTTTGCAGCATCTCTCGCAAAATTCAAACCGCCGTCCGTTTGCTGCTGTCAGAAGAGTTGGCCAAGCACGCCGTCTTCGATGGCACCAAAACTGTTACCATATACACCAGCACCAAGTAAATTTCGAACACTGCCCAAAGAAAAGGCCCTTTTCAGGGCCATCAATTTATCGACAAAGAATGAAATTGAAGTTTTGTTATTACAAGCATCAGCTTGTCAAGAGCGTTGGATGGTAAGTGAGCCACTTGTGAACGACGGTATTGTTCACAAGCTTTCACGTAGAATGGCACAAAATCAAAAGTTATTTGTGATTTATAGACAGTTTAGTGTAATGATTCAATTTACAAAAATCGAACGTTTTCTAACGTTTCGATATAGGTGCTCCGTTTCAAAATTTTCGGCCTGAATGCTGCCTGTTTTTTCAAACGTGAAAATCTGCTGTTGTATTGAATGAAAACCTTCGATTTTTGCGCTGATTGGAAATAGTTGTGACTAATTCTGTAGAATGTACAATTACTGAAAATAATGGATTTTGTGAAAGCAGTGGTTGGTCCATACAATTCGATTCTAAGCGAGCCAGACTAGTTTTCGTTGGAAGGTCCATCTCTGACAATAGAAATAAACTATTTTATTTTGAATTCAACTACAACTTCCTTGAAAACAGCACAGCTAAAAAACTTTTGGGAAAAACGCGCAGACCTAAATTTTCCACTATAATGGAAACTGCCTGTGCCCCGCCGCACAGCATCATCAAGATTGATAGTAATTCAAGCCGGGAGGAAAGAGGTTGTAAGGCAATGGAAAACGAAAATTTCATTTATATATTACTGGAATATAATTGGCTGGTCCTGAAAAGAACTTGTTGGTTTGTGGTTTATTTTGGGTCACAATTTAGGCCTGCTCGATTGCTGATAGCTGTGAATTTCTCGCAGGGCGACAGTTTCTGTTCAGTAGTGATGAGGCTTCCTAACGCCAACCGTGACTGGGGTACTTTTACACGACCTTCGTTGCTTACTGCTTGCGGGGAGGCTTTCCTCTGGTGGACTTACGAGCGGTATGTTTGGTACGGGCCATTTATCAACAAAGAATCGAATTGAAGTTTTGTTATTACAAGCATCCGAAAGTAGCTTGCCAAGAGCGTTCGATGGCAAGTGAGCTACTTGTGAACAATATCGTCGATTTCACGTAGAATGGCACAAAAGAAAAAGTTATCATTTGTTTGTTTGTTTACAGTTTCGTGTTTACTAGGCGCATTCAAAAAAGGTTTCAATTCTCAAACATTTTACCAAGGTGCCGTATTACATTACTCTTTTTACCCTGAGTGTTCGATAACCTCCGTATTGGAAACACAATTTCAATTTTGTTCTTTATCAAAAATATGTGGTCGAGCAACGAAGGGGTGGAGCTACGAAAAACACATATTGAGGACAACACAAAAAGGACGAGCTTACATTGTGCTGTAGTCAGGTATAAAAACTCAGCATGCTGTTGTTCACGATCAGTTCGTTTGCAGCATCAGCATGCAGCAGTTCGTTTGCAGCATCTCCCGCAAAATTCAAACCGCCGTCCGTTTGCTGCTGCTAGAAGAGTTAGCCAATCACGCCGTCTTCGATGGCATCAAAACTATTACCATATACACCAGCTCCAAGTAAATTTCGAACACTGCCCAAACAAAAGGCCCTTTTCAGGGCCATCAATTTATCGACAAAGAATGAAATTTTGTTATTACAAGCATCAGAAAGTGACTTGCCAAGGGCGTTGGATGGTAAGTGAGCCACTTGTGAACAATACCGTCGCTTTCAAGTAGAATGGCACAAAATAAAAAAGTTATTTGTGTGATTTATAGACAGTTTAGTGTAATGATTCAATTTACAAAAATCGAACGTTTTCTAACGTTTCGATATAGGTGCTCCGTTTCAAAATTTTCGACCAGAATGCTGCCTGTTTTTTCGAACGTGAAAATCTGCTGTTGTATTGAATGAAAATCTTCGATTTTTGCGCTGATTGGAAATAGTTGTGACTAGTGTGTAGAATGTTCAATTACTGAAAATAACAGATTTTGTGAAAGCAGTGGTTGGTCCATACAATTCGATTCCAAGCGAGCCAGACTAGTTTTCGTTGGAAGGTCCATCTCTGACAATAGAAATAAACTATTTTATTTTGAATTCAACTACAACTTCCTTGAAAACAGCACAGCTAAAAAACTTTTGGAAAAAACGCGCAAACCTAAATTTTCCACTATAATAAAAACTAGTGCCCCCGCCGCACAGCATCATCAAGATTAATAGTAATTCAAGCCGGGTGGAAAGGGGGAGGGAGGTTGTAAGGCAATGGAAAATTTCATTTATAATAATAATACTTTTTAATTGGCTGGTCCTGAAAAGAACTTGTTGGTTTGTGGTTTATTTTGGGTCACAATTTAGGCCCGCTCGATTTCTGATAGCTGTGAATTTTTCGCAGGGCGACTGTTTCTGTTCGGTAGCGATGAGGCTTCTTAACGCCAACCGTGACTGGGGCACTTTTACACGGCCTTCGTTGCCAACCAGCCCCCTGTCAAGGACGACGTCTCTGTACAGCCAGCATCACTGCCATGAAAGGCAAAACATTGATTTTGAACCGAATGATTAGAAGCTGTATTTAGTTACAAAATGTCGATTTTCTGAATGATATGATATTAAATCAACCCCCAAGATGCAAAACGTCGTGTGGAATGCTTGAATATCGAGCATAGTGCCGAACATAATTCTTTGTTTGGGGCTTTATAGCTATAACGCCCCATATATGTCGGTCGCTGTCAAACTCCATATGATGGTATAGGGTTGCCAGGGGGCTATTGCCAACTGCTTGCGGGGAGCCTTTCCTCCGGTGGACTTACGAGCGGTTTGTTTGGTACAGGCCATGTAGCGAAAAATGCTGATCTGCTACTTCTCTGATGCTGGTAGTAGGACGACGGTCAAGCGCTCGTTTGCATGCCTTCATTCATAAAAGTTCAACAATATTTTCAAAGAATGTTGCAAATTGTCAACTTGAAAATTTCAAAAATACTCCAAATAAACTATGAATGTGCTAAAGTCGACAAAGTCGCATAGAAATTGCTTATTCCAGAGCAGAATTTACCGGTCTAAAGTGTATTCTACTTCACTCCGGTTATGTCTCTGACATTACCCACCCATCTTTTTTTACTTCATCTGTAACTACAACTTCTTAAGAACACTTTAAAATTATCATCTGTCAGATCCGAGCAATAGATCAAAAGTTACAGCGCTTTGAAGTGCGACTCTCTTATGAAGAGTAGTGGTGACTTGAAACATTAAAAGCGATTTTTTTGAATCATTGTTTTTCCAAAAATGGCATTTCCGTGATCACGATTGCCGAAAAACTATTCAACCGATCTTCTTCAATTTTTTTCGCAATTGTTTGTAAATAATTTTTCTCTTTCCTTAAAGATTTCTTCTTAATGCATAAATTTTTATTTCGTGGTTACAAAATTTCTAATGCACGATTTTTAAAGCTCAAATCATCGATTTTTTGGGAAAACCTCACAAAAAATGTAGTATCACAAAACTATAATTTTGATGCAATAAAATCACTCCTACATACTTAAAAAAAATCAAACTATCTTCAATTTTTTCTCACAAGAAGGTATGTAATCCCTTAACTTTAGGCTTAAGCTGCGCGAAGAAATGGCGGAAAATATACGGATATACTCATTTCGTGAGATTATTATAACTATCTTCGATTTTCTGAACTTTTTACATAAGAACTACCAACTTTAGTCAGTCGTATACAATTTTCTTGCGAGCTATATATTGAGCCTTGAATTAGAGATAGTCGGGTTTCATTTTCTTCAAACCTGAACCCGACCCGAACCCGAGAGCTTGAAAATTAAAAAAAACCCGAACTCGACCCAAGCCCGAAATTGTAAAATTTGAAAAACCCGAACCCGACCCGAGCTCGAAAATTTTAAAACCCGAACCCAACTTATTAATAAACAGAATCAACCAAAAATCTCGAAGATTTTTAACTGTACGCACCCCAGCAGGACCCTATGCTCATCTCAGAATAGTAGAATCACGCGAATCTGAAGTAACACCATACGCGTTGAGTTATATTTGCCTATGGCAAAACGAATCACTGGCGAGTAAAATCCACATTTATATTTACTATTATTGAAGTTTGAATTTTTAATGTTCCGAGAAACTTATAAATCGTCGATATCTTAACCGGAAATTATGATAAATCGGCTGCTAACTCATGGGAAAAAACAGTGATAGTTTCAAACAACCTTGCCCGTCGTACTTAACCAAAATTTTAATCTTTTTTCGAAAACCATTCTTGCAAGGCAGTTTTATATAATTTATTACATGTATTAAATTATGCTATGGCAATCCGTATTCGACAGTTTACATGACGTCACCCACGTTATTGGCACAAATCCCCGACTATGTACGGGGAACGTGCCATTTAAGCCAATATATCCTGATTCTACTGGTTGATACGGTCAAACATGTGTCGAAGGGTATCAAACAAGATTCTCTGATGCATTCATTATGTCACATTAATGTTAGAATGATTTATGATGGGTTATCTAATTTATTTTACGCTTCAGACTATACGGCTCCAATGGAGCTCTAGGAACGACTCCGAACTTCCGTCAATGGCTTCAACAGAGCACACAAGATTTTTGCGATCAATTCATTAAGATCGTGGAAGTTCATGTACGGTGGAGACCCGGTTTTATCAGCACCAAATTTTATCAGCCCCCGATTTTATCGAATGCAAAAATAAAAATATTATTTTTTTAAATTTTACACTTTCAGACCCCCTTAAGGAGAACTTAAAGTAAATAATCAGAAAAGATTGCAAGGCTCCAAGAAAGAACAAAGAAGAATATTTTAAGAGCTTCGGATTATTAAAGAGACATGTATATGTAGCAAAAAGTATTACTATTCAGTACACTCGCGACACTTACTTTCCGATTTCTCGCGACTGTCAAAACGACCAATCAGGAGCGGATCAATAGATAGTTCTTTAATGTCTCTACTTCCCGTAGACTTCCACTCGGTTTGCTGTAGATACGATTAGCTATACGCTTTAGCCGAGTTTTACGCGTTTACTCCAACCGCGGCCTAAGTATCGGTATTGTCGAAATGTATATTCCATAATAGAAAGTTGATCCAATATTTTCCGATAAATTCCTGTTGAGTTGGTTTATTACTAATTGTCATGAAAAATGAATCGCAAAGAGATTTTAGATTTGACACACGTACTGTTGAATACTATCTCATGAATGTACGTTTAAAAATAAAATTCAGGCAGTTTGCGAATCTGAAGAGAGGGAATTTTATACAATAATGAAAAATACAATATTTGAGCACCAGAAAATACGACGAATTCTAGCAATTCAAAGATGCTAACATTAAGTACGGTTATATGTGTCATCCATTCGTATCAAGAAGCATAATTGACTACTTGACTGGGTTTTGTGAACAGATGCAAACTGCGTAAACAAATGGTTGGTTTGTTTTGTTCAAAGCCCGAACCGACCTGGCCCCGATAATTTCTAATTTGAAAAACCCGAATCCGACCCGAACCGACCTGGCCCCGATAATTTCTAATTTGAAAAACCCGAATCCGACCCGAGCCCGAAAGTTTAAAATTTCAAAAACCCGGACCCGACCCGAACCCGAGAATTTCAAATTTGAAAACCCGGAACCCGACCCGAACTCGAGAAGTTTTAATTTATAGAACCCGAACCCGACCCGAAACCCGTCGAGTTCGGATCGGGTCCGGGTTTCGGGTCCAAAAACCCGAACCCGACCATCTCTACCTTGTATATAGACTCAAACAAAAGGAGGATTGAGGCAAAATAAGCATGATAGCGTACCATTGGTCATTGTGAATGCCAGCAATCAATTTTTTAGACCTATCTACATAAAAAACACCTTCCTTGGTAAACTTTACCCAGCTTATTAAAAAACGTCGGATTTTGTGTAGGAGATGGTGGGGAGTTTTGTACACCGCCAATATCCGCAATGCTTTTAATGATAAATATATAGTAACTACTGCTAAATGTTTCTACTGTCATGACGTCACTTTCTCATTGGCAGGATTTAGATTATACAACAATTTCAATCTTTCCGTGCCGCAACCGTGAGTTCAGGTGGTTTTGCGCGAATCATGTTGTCACTTATTCATTGCGAATCAGGGCTCTTTTCCATCTCATCATTAGTTATGAAATATCTTCTAGTTATAGACCTTATAAAAATAAACCACAAAAACATTCCATTTCTTTTAATTTTTGCGGTGGCTCACAACTCCCCACCAATCTAAAAAAATATCGATTCCACGCATTTCACGCATTCTGCCACATCTAAATCTATTGATAAGTTCCCTAGTTGGCCTAATAAACACTAAACGAACAAGAAATTTAGTTCGCTCAGTTCGAAGTAGAGCTTTAGATTTCCCGAGATTCCCGGGAAATTGTGCTTTCTCATTCCCGGGATTCGGAAATCCCGGGAAAAAAGATTTTTAATTTATTCCAAAAGGCTCAGGTTGTACGAAAGAAATTCTGTGGGAATATCTTTACCGGCAAATATGGTGAGTTAGTAGAGATTGCACATTGTGCTTTTCCAACTGATTTGCAGATCAATGAACTATACATCTTTAGGCTCGCTGATATGTTTTCGTGATTTTCTTATGTATACAGTCCAAGTGTTACTCAAGAGACTGCTAAAGAATGTTGATATTTTCATGCAAAACCGGATTAATTCATTATAACCCAGCTATGTTAAAACTTTTGATAATTTATAAAATATTTCGTGGGCCCTCATATTATGCCGAATTAAGTATAGGAAAAATAAAATAACCTCTTTGAATCGTTTTGTTGCGCGAAAAACAAACGTATGAAATTTCATACGCTGTGCTGATAGGGTATCAAAAAATCATTGCAGGAAAATTTCGGCTAATATCCTTATATTTAGCATAAAATCGAATAATATATTCAACCTTGCGAGATCATTAATTTTTCGGCTTTTTTTGAATCATTTTAACAGTTCTCACCTCTTTCGTGCCGTTTTGTCGCATGATTGGTTGGTTGCATCAAATCATCTTTCCCTCAATCTTTGCAATTATTTTAAGAAAAAGAACATTTTCTTACAAGAATTTACACAAAAAAATATTCTGGTTAAAATCAGCGAGAAAGTTGTGAATTCCCTACGGGTCCTAAAGAGGAAATAAGTTTGCCTTAGGAAAAAAAGATATCGGTGCAGCCTAGCGTATGAAATTTCATACCTTGAACTACCAGCAGAATTTTCGCAATTGATTCACCAATTTCTTCCATTTATTCGCACTGAGCCACATCTTTCACACCTCTCATTGCCATTCGTTCTCAATTCGAAACAAGAATTAGTGATTTAGAAGAGAAATTTAATAATATGTATTGTTCATATTTTGGTTTGAATTTTGTCCAACTTTGACATTCGAAAACACAATTATAAATTATAGGGTATTAATTAACGTTCACATAAGACCAGAAGTTTGAAAACGCCTTTATTGTATAACAAGTAGGATCCTGAAATGTGTTGTTTTTTCGTATGAAATTTCATACGCTAGGACATAATGGGTTAATTTACCGACCGTTCCACCAAAGCATTTCCCTGCAGTAACGTTAGTTACGCGAGTTAACGATGAAGCCACGCGACTCAGGTGCTGACGTCGAAGTTCCTCGAGACAACCAGCAAACATCGCAATCGCCAAGCTAGGCATTTTTGTTAGACGACGACAACGTGCGACCCAATCGATGGCAACGTGTGACCGGATGGATGGCACCACCGCGAGGATTACAGAGTTAGCAGTATTGAACTGTAGTTAGGGCTAATTAATTGAAATAAATTCATTCGCGGTGGAACGGTAGAGTAGTGTAGTTGTATTTTTTAAAAAGAGTATCACAAACTCTTATTCTTAACTCGCGCACGATATCTCTGCGACCGACTTGTTCTTTTAATAGTTTATTTTAATAGTTAGATCTCGTATGAAAGGGATTACAATCAAATTACTAATGGAAATGGCGGTACTTTCTTAAAAAATCGATGAGCATTTATTTCAAAACTTGGGATGGTTTGTACTGAAGTCTCGCACTCGCAAACACTATTTATAATAAGGAATATTTCTAGAACGTCTGCAGAAATATTTGGTCAGTTCATCGAATGCATATTTCGTCTTATTTGTTATAACGTAACTGTAACATCTGTAAATTGTTGGATGTTTGAAAATAAATATATAACGCTATATCTGTCATTTCCCGGGAAGTTTATTATTTATTTCCCGAATACCGGGAAGCTGAAAACCGTTGGGAAATGGAAGCTCTAGTTCGAATAAAATGACAAGGACCGCGTACGAAGATAGCTGGTCATCACCGAAACGACATTAAAATAATTCGATTCGAGAAACTCTATTCGACTGTTCGTAAAACACAGCCACTTAGGAGTTTGTCCATTTTCGAGTGCCACCAGATTAATATGCTAGATTTGAGGTTTTTACATTCGCTGGTCTATTTCTACAATAGACTATACTTACCAACTTACTACTTATCGGGCAATGCTTGCGTTCATAACTGTAATGGAATTAGCATCACCAAAGCTCAATTCGTTGAATATTCGCCTAAATGCACACTGTCTTGAGTAGCGTGTGTCCCATCGTTGTTAATCGGAATCGAGTAAGCGTGTGAACACTTGCGTACAACATATTATACAGTCTTTCCTCTTTTGTGCAGGGCTGAACGGATTAAGTGAGTATTTACGTAAGCTAATTTTTCAATGCATACATATGGTTTCAGTGATGGCGGGTGATCGAATATGTACTTGTATTCGGCAGTTATTTTTTACTCTGTTTGTATGAGGTGAAGCAATTGATGAATGAGCGACTGAAAATAAAAGTCACAAGGACAGAACGTGCTTCGTATAACCCGTTTCAAATATATTAGAATATAAAAATCGGGAAAAAAACTTCAAGCTTAAAATTCGGCTTAGATATTAGTTTCTAAATTTGCTGACTACACGACTGTTGGGAAATTACCGACCCGAATTGAGTGTGTTGCACTTTGAGAATATAAAGCTACTCCCAGGCCCCATTCGTCAATTCTCTGTGTAATTTCGCTTGTTCTTGTCAATCACTTAGTAGCAACAACAACATTCAGCTTCCTTTTTTTCTTTTAATGATATTCAATTGGTTAGATATAACTAGGTAGGGAATGTCATGAAGTGTTTAGAGTAGCACTCAAATAAGAGCTAGGATTTGAAATATATAGACTGAAAAATTAGAACACTAAACTTTTCATAACATTCCCTACTTAGTAATCCCTAACCAATTGGATATCGTTCAAAGAAAAAGCCTTAAGAATATTTCAGCTAATTATCCATCTCCATAGGTTATTACCAATAAAAAGCTGTTTTAATCCACCTAGCGGTGCAATTGTGCCTTTCTCGTTTCTTCAAACTTTGACTCCATGACCGATTATGTTCAATATAATTGTGAAAATATCTGTTACATTCTTAATACACTTTGCACCTACACACGCTCGCCAGCCACGGACGTGATGTCCTCCTTTCTTCCCTAGCTACGCTCCTGTAAAATCCATAAATCCTATGTCAGTCGAAAGAAAATTAGGTTGAAGATTTTCAGAGTGATTGCATAACCTTTCTATATGAGAAAGGCGAAGGCAAAAATTTGCCAAAATGCAAAAAAAGCAATCTTTGTTAATTTTTTTTCGATATTTCATCAAATTTCGACGTTTCGTGCATTTTAAAGACATTAGGTATCAAAAATATAAATTCGATTTTTAAATTTTCCTATTCAGTTCCTACTTTTATGAACTCAGAAACCGTCGTAGATAGCCAATGTCAAAGCGACTTTGGGGTGCCACTAGTGATTTGGACTGTTATAGTGGTACCAGTTTGTATGTGTGGTCGCACTCTTAACCCTCAAAAAGACAAGCTATAATTGTGACTTCAATAAGCATCACTCCTAAGACCCAACGAAATTGTAAGCCTCTTTTTGTCGTTTTATCAGTGAAAGAATCGAAGCCCCGAAAACATTCGATTAATTGTATTTCAAATTACACGTTCATTTAAACTAGAGAATAGTGACTAGCCGGGCCTCTGAGATTCTTTGCTTTTTGAGGGGTGAAGCCGTAACTCCGGAAACGGATTCAAATCGACATAAAATTCAATAGCAGCCGATCATTTTTTCCATATAACATAAAATCTAGTCGTTTCATGCATTTTGGAGGTATTTGGCATCGAAAGTACGAATTATATTTCTGAAATTTCATGTGGTCCCCAAAAAAAATTGTTCCGGCTTATGTGAGAATTTTATAGGTGACCGGAATGATCGGTCTATATTTCCGGAACCATAAAACTGATTTGTATGAAATTTTATAGACATCTATGGCTTGTATACCTTTCATTTGGGAGTAAGTTTGTGAAGATCGTCCCAACCTTCCCCGATAAACTGTTGTGTTAATTTTTATAGGTGGCGACTCTTCCGGGGCACTTCCCGAACTGTTTACGATGGTCAATGCGGTCGACGAGACTTCGGTTGGCCGTCAATGACCTAGAACTGCTAATGCAAGTTGTATGACACATATATATTCATTTTAGCGAAATTTTTACCTTTTTGCATTCATCGAGGTATCATTTTGAATCGGAATTTTCTATGTGACTGCATGCCACAACCCGCAACACCGGAACCGTAAGTCGGATCAGAATTAAACTTAATAGCAGTTTACAGGGTAGTAAAAGCTTTCATTTAAGTTTGGTCCAAACGGTATTGCCACCTCCGAGAAACCGATGTATTTGTTATTCTAAGTTCGGATACTTCCGCCTGGGCCGCCAGATCCGACGATGGTGGCCAATGATGGTGCCAATGATTTTGAGTGATTGTTAGTGTCCTAGAACTATAAATCCAAGTAGTTGCGGTCGCGTTTTTGAAAAAAAAATCACCTTTATACATTATTTATACATTAGTATCCGTTGAAATCGAGATTTTCTGCGTGGTCGTACTCATCATCCTGTAATTCCGGAACTAAAAGTCAAACCTACACAAAATTCAATAACAGCCAATAAAAACGTTGTACCTTTCATTTAAAACTAAGTTTGAGATAATCGGTTCAGAAAATGCCGAGAAACTGATGTGGACAAATTATAACAAGATTTTCTATGTAACCGTACTCTTCAACTCGTATCTCCTGAAGCAAATGTTGGATCAAAATAAAATCCAATAGCAGCCGATGGGAACGTTGTACCTTTCATTTGCAACTAAGTTTGTGAAAATCGATTCAGCCATCCCCGAGAAACCGATGTGGAAATTTTATTGTCATGTCTGCACATACACACATACATACACACATACATACACACATACATACACACAGACATTTTCCGATCTCGACGAACTGAGTCGAATGGTATGTGAAACTCGGCCCTTATTTTTTGTCCATTTCAGTAGATTTTGAACCTCTGAGATATTACGATTGTAACGGTTTATATAGGAAATTCGTGTGTGACCGCATTAACCAACCTATAACTCCGGAACCTATAGTCAGATCGGAATAAAATTCAATAGCAGATAATGGCAGTGTCATTTCTTTCATTTGAAATCAAGTTTGTTCAAATCGATCAAGAATTCGTTGAGAAATAGACGGGATATTGACTTAGGAATTTGGCAAGTTCCCCGAGGGCATCAGTAACCGTCATAGGTGGCCAATGTGGTCAAAACTACTTCAATTGGCCATTATTAATCTAGACCCGCAAATACAAGTAATGTTGCATGCATT
This sequence comes from Topomyia yanbarensis, assembly GCF_030247195.1. NCBI lineage: Eukaryota > Metazoa > Arthropoda > Insecta > Diptera > Culicidae > Topomyia > Topomyia yanbarensis. The sequence continues at coordinate 39,042,850 of NC_080671.1, read as the reverse complement.
TTAATATGTATTGCATCACACAGCAAATTCCCATATAAACTGGTACCACCATGCAGAGCTGCAAATCTTCAACAATTTGTTTTGAACTTGAAGGAGGAAAAATTCTCAAATCATGCCCTACTATGTTCAAATCGCAGTTGTTCGTTTCCATTATTCATTCAAACAGCCGACCTGCTCAATCATTTTCCATTTATTTTCAATTTCATTGACCCTGTGAATATCTCTGTACTGGGGTATTGACTAGGTTTTTCAAGCAAAACTACTCTGAACATAGTTCTTACTGTCCATGTAAGCTTGAAAACGCAAAACATGACGACATTTAACCTAAACTGGACTCTACAGAGCAGATGACAGCTTTGGTTGGTGAATGAAAAAGCATCAATTTGAAATGAAGACGTACGATTGAGTTATGAAAATCCCGCCAACTTGAAAGTGAATGATTGAGGGAGGCTTTGAATTTGAATCATGGTTGGGTTTGATTGAACTGAAAGTTGGCATTTGAAAATGAAAATTTGCACCACTGCCACCATGATATCCAGGTGGTACCAGTTTATATGGGAATTTGCTGTTTGACCGCACTCTTCAACCCGAAACTCCGGAACCGGAATTCCGATCAACAAAAAATTCAATAGCAAGGTTGTACCATTCATTTGAGACTAATTTTGTGCAAATCGGTTCAGCCATCTCTGAGAAACAGAGGTGACATTTTTTTCCACATACACACATACACACACAGACATTTTCCGATCTCGACGGACTGAGTCGAATGGTATATGTGAATCGGCCCTCAGGACCTCGGTTAAAAAGTCGATGCTTGGAGCGATTGCATAACCTTTCTATATGAGAAAGGCAAAAACTTAAAATCGTAACGGTCATACCAACTAATTCCCCGGCATGATTATTAGTCATTGTGACTAACAAGTTTGTATTTTGCTAATAAATTGCAATTACATAATGAAACCTATGAAATATCTCAAGTATTACTAGCTGGAGAATAATATTGCCAAGTAGCAAGTCGAGTAGTGAAATTAAAAATAACTTACCCCTGATTTGCCAATACAATTTCAAGAATATCGTAAAGAAGCAATTGAAGCATTCCTAAGCTAAATAGTAATGGAGCATTAAAAAAGTAGTGCGACACATTGACAGCCAACGCTATAAATAGAACAACTCCAAAGTGCACATGACCACAGTCAGCCCAGTCCAGCCGCGGACATGAGTCCGCCGCCCTGGTCAATCTGGATCTTAACGATAGGCAGCACCATACTGTCGACCTGCTCTCAGAACTGCTGGCATATCATCAACCACCAAACTAATCAGTACCTGCAATCGACGAAAACTGTGGATCCGAACAACAGCTACTTTACCTTCGCCTGGTTATCCCACAACCGCAATTCTACGGCGCTTTGGTCCATCGAACGGTACGAAGGGAATTTTTCGTATTTCCTGAACCGAGAAACTCAGGAGTATTTGATGCTGCACTATAGAACCGATGTCGCCTATCTGCTGACGAAAGCACAAGCGGAAGGAATGCCACGGAAATCATTCCTATTCCGGTTGCACCAGCGCCCCGATGAGATTGTGAACGTGATGAAAAATCACTCCCTGTACGCAGCTTCTCCCGGTGGTGGTGAAGATGGTACCGTTCACGGTACCCTTCGCTGCGGTTTGAAACAGTGCCGCTGGAGGTACGAGGGATATCAGTGTTAATTATGCGCTTGCACACGGTTCAATGTTTGATCGCCGGTCGTCAATAAAACCGCAGGTAGTTGCAATTAAACTGTAGATGGATCGAATGCTGATTTGCAACCAAATGGATTGTGTGGGACCATTCGGGGCGGGCATTTGTTTGTTTAGTGATTCATTTTATGGTAAACGTTTACTTACAGTAATTATCAACTTACTATGTGTGTTGAAATGGATGTGAAGGTGACTTCGAAATTAATCTATTGATTGAAATACAAGTACCAACAAGGGTTGAAACGTACAAGTTGATTCGATGATGGTGTGAAAAGATGTTCAACTATGTTAAGCCAAACTAAACAGAGTGAATAATTTTTCTACCCTCTTTTTAAGCTACAATTCATTTTTCGATAACTTACCATGAACATCAATAGATTCCCAGAATACAATGAAAGGAATAACTAAAATTCAATAATCTGATTACTCATCTTAATTCTCAGGTTTTGTTTGAAGAAATAGTTTTGTGATTGATCATTGAAAGAGCTAATACGACTGCGTTGGAAGTGGCAATTATATAATCCAGCGAACGTTTGTTTATTTTCTGAATTATAAAATGGAAATATATAATGCTTGAAGTAGTGGTTAGCAACTATAGAGATGTCTTTAAATGATTTCAGTTTCTGTTCCTGACTCGTCAAAATGTTTAACCATTCAAATAAATTTCAACTTCCACCAGCGAAAACCGTAGCACAGTTTCAATCTACCAGCATGCCACTCATAGACGTGTCAAAAGCAAACCCACAATTTTGGCAGGCCAACAAATATTCCAATTTCAAGCACGGACCTGGTTCATTCGCAGGGTAAGCATGCACGCACCGAACGGGCCCAGCTGCTGCCCAAAACAGAATGGAACATAATTTCACACCTCTTATATTGCCACTACATCTCGTGATCCTGTTATCAGCGATAAATTATTCGCAGCATCCCGGGACCTCGGAACCACCACACACGCGGCTGGGTAATCATGCAGGAAATTATTCCACGTACATCACGGCTACCGCATTAGTTGCGTCGAGTTTTCATTTCGCGCTCGCGTCGGTCGGTGGCTACAGAAGCGCGTTGTTGCTGGCAAAAGCCCACATGATTTTCGCGAGTGCTCTTACATGCGTTATTTCACAATTACGGCTGGTCCCCATTGCATTGGACAGCAGCACAAAATGGCCCAGGGTGTATCGAATTTTGTTTCCCGGTGCCTCTCACTGCGTCTCCAGTGATTAAATTGATGGTGGACCAGGACCAACTACTGGAGTGGGGTTGCAACTAGCGCTTTTCGGAACTCTGCACTTGAGCCATCCCCACCACGCGATAACAAAGAAGTGCGTGAAAATAGCAGCGAATCTGAATTCTACCACGAAGATCTACCTACCGGGTGCTGCCATTGTCCTATACGCACGGGACCATGCACTCTCTTGGCGCAGATGCCATCTACTTCACGACCAAATCTCCCGAGTGCTTGCCATAATGTCACACAAGGATCATGTGGCACCAGTGTAGGACGAGTTCTGCATAATTTCATCTAGAGCAGCTTCGAAATCTGTACGGCCATAAATATTTTCTCTTAATTTGACAGCGTTTATGTCGTTAGCACACTGATTTATTTGCGCGTTGAAAGGCTCGTGAGCTACAAAATGTGCGTTATTTTATTTGCATACCCATCGGGAGGAGCGTTGCTGTAAGCGCGATATGGTTGCGGAGGGTTGAGTTTTCTGTATCGGGACTAGTCAGGCTGCCACCGCAGAAAAGATAGCGCTCGGTGGAAACTGCCAGCGCTGTTTGTTATGGCTTCTTATGATAAGATGAATTATTGCCAGGCATGTTTCGAAAACATACGACGCTGTCTGTGCTTGCCAGTTCTGTATGTTTTATTTGGAAACGAATGCCAGCTGATGAGATTGTGTTGGACAAGCATTGGTACAAGAAACGTTTCGTTCATATATTCTTTTTGAGCATTCTAGTGGAACTATTACATAATCCTGCAAATCGGAATTCGAGAATATATTGGATTCAGAATAAAGGTAATTTTTAAAATTAGCTGTGCTGGATTTCTTCAAAACGCGCATTGAAATTATTTCAATAATAAGGAATCAAAATATATTGGCTCAAATGGCACGTATAGTCGGAAAATTCTTCCTTGCCGTGTCCTCTCATCATTTCCCTGAACGGAGGCAAGGAGAAGGAAGAGACAGGAAGTAGAATTGGAAGAGAGGGAAAAATAACAGTACAAAAACAAACGGCAGGTAAGTTAAACTCACAAATAGATCAAATCGCCTTCTAGTTAGCCTAAAACTCTTTTCCGCATTGCATAAGGATCTTTAGTATGTCTCTGAGTTTCAATCGTCCAAACATGATGTCGTCTAAAACTCGAAATCGCAATTTCGCTACTGCTGGTCAGTTGCATATCAGATGACATGAGGTTCCGTAGTCGGATTCACAAAGATCACACGAAAATGACTCAGTGCGCTGAATAGTACAGCGTTGCCAACATTTTTTCAAAAAAAAACTGGAACCTTTCTTGAAAAAAACTGGATGCTCGAAAAAAAACCTACTTTAGCCTTGTAATGTTTAAGTCAACGATTCAATGAACGTAATTTTTAGTAAACGCGTATGTTCCATACCTCCTTTTATTGAATATTTCAGTCGGTTTTTTGATATTGTTGTCTAAATTAAAAAAATAATAAAACATTGGAATTTGATTGTAATTGTAATTGTAATAGTTTGCTGTTTGGAAGGTTTCAATCTACACATCCACAAAATCCTAAATTTATGACCATTTGCTAAACTTGAGGATGTGCTTAAACCTTTCTTTAGATACCACTATAGCAACTAGCTGGGAATTCAACAAATGGTCATAAAATATTAGACACAATGTAGTTTATTGTTTATGTTTGAGGAAAATTCATTTGAAAACGAATCATTTGTACATTCCCGAACCGTTTTACTCACCAGTGGTATAAAAAGAATTCAGGTTACGGTGGATTAAAATCTTATTCTGGGGCACTCGGCATCATCCCATGGCTTGCTTGAAAATTCTTTGAATCAAGAGTCAATTTATGAGAAAAAAAACTAAATAATGAATATTTAAAAAAACTGGATAAAACTGGCTCAAATTTCAAAATGGAAGATTTTTCCAATTGTCTGTTTGACTGGATGCTGTAAAAAAAACTGGAAGAATCCAGTTTAAACTGGGAGGTTGGCATCGCTGATTGTAGCTATGTGATAATTGAGTTTGCAGTGGCCGCTTAGCAGCCCGCAGTGGTGTTTAGAAAAATGTAGTAGATTTTTCGAAATTACACGGCACGGTTGTTCTAGAAACGCCTTTGTTTGGCGACACAATTGTAAATTTTCCCAATAATTGGACAAAGTCTAGGACCAATTTTTTTCTCTAATCCAATTTGTCAAAATTGTCAGGACGGGCTCAGAACCAACGAAGTCAACCCCGCACCTGCCCTCGCCAATTCGTCAGCTCATTGACTTCTAGTATTTATGTATTGATGTATTTAACAATTTACGTCCATCTGACAATGAGTCTTAATGAACTAAATTACAAATAATTAACCTAAAGTGATAAACGATTTCTAAACTGTGCAGAACTAATGACGAAGTCGAAGATGTCGGTAAAATCGTTGCTTGCTAGTATCGGGCTGTTGGCAGCGTAGTTAGTGTTACGCATTTCATTCTACAGCAGTGTTCAAGGACGAAGGACACGGGTTGGTGCGTAGAAGTTAATTTGTGATAGGAGATCGGGAACATCATATTCGGCGAGAAGAAGCTTAGATACGAAGGTGGCTTGCGACGCGTATCTACGATCTTCTAAAGTGTGCAGTCCTAGTAATTGACACCGGTCTTCGTATGGTGGCAAGTTCACCGGATCATTCCAAGGTAATTGACGTAACGCATATCTTATGAATCTGCGCTGGACGGCTTTAATTCTTTGGCTCCAAATTGCATGGTAGGGGCACCAGACGACGTTTGCGAATTCCAACTGTGAGCGCACCAGTGAACAATACAACGCTTTGAAGCACAAAGGATCCAGGAATTTGTTGGATATTTTGAACATAAAACCTAGTGGACGGTTAGCTTTGTCAATGATCGTTGAGAAGTGATGGGTGTACGTTAGCCTTTCATCAAGGATGACGCCCAATTTTTTTTACATGATCAACGCGTTCCAGCTGAGTTCCAGTGATGTTGTAGTTGAAAGTAAACATGTTCCTCGTTCGATGAAAGCTGATAACAAACCATTTAGCAACACTAAGAACCATCATGTTTCTTTTACACCAACTATAAAAGGCATCAACGAGATACTGTAGCTCACGGCAATCGGCTTCTTTCCTTATAATTAGAAATATTTTCAAGTCACCGGCGAAGAACAGTTTCGCTCCACGCATTAAGACGAAAACATCATTCACGAACAGTGAAAACAGTAGCGGACCAAGTGTACTACCTTGAGGAACTCCAGAATGGTTGGAAAAGGACTCAGATTCATTGTCACCAATTTGAACAACGACTTTACGGTGAACAAGGTATGATCGAAGTCAACTGCAGAATCGGGCAGTGCATCCAAGTTTATCAAGCTTCGTTAGCAGTATCTCATGGTTAACAGTGTCGAAAGCAGCCTTAAGATCTGTGTAGATCGTGTCCACCTGCAGCTGTTTGGACATTTGTTCCGTACAAAAGGATGTGAAGGAGACCAGGTTCGTTTCCACCGATCGACCGGGAAAGAATCCGTGCTGACAAGTGCTTATGTAATGTTTACTAGCAGAGAACAGCACCGCGTTGATAAGCGATTCGAAAATTTTTGACTCGACTCTCAGCGAAGTGATTCCCCGGTAGTTCTCGATGTTGCCTCTGTCACCTTTCTTGTGTACCGGAAACATGACTGAACACTTCCAATCATCGGGAAATTTTTGCTGCTGAAGTGACACGTTGAAAAGGTGCGTCAGTGGAATCGCTAAAATATCCGAACATTTTTTTCAGAACAGCTGAAGGCATAGTACTTAGTCCTGGAGCATACGACGATTTCGTTTTTTGTATTGCAGAGTGAACCGATTGTTCTGAAATGGTGAATACATCCATATCCACCGTACCAACGGGAACATCACGGGACGCGTTGTCGAGCTCGATGGCAGTTGGCGCATCAGTCGTGAAGACACTCGAGAAGTAACTGGCAAATAGGGAGCACTTTGTCGCCGTCGTAGTCGCTACTTCGCCATTGTAGACCATCCTAGACGGAAGACCCGTTTCCTTCCTCTTCGTATTAACAAAAGTCCAGAAGCCCTTCGGATTTCGCCGTAATTGTTGTTGGATGCGGTTCACATATCCTTTGTACAGCAATTTATTATAACAGCGGTACTCATTACTGGCTATTGCGAAAAAGCGCTTGAGAATAGGGCATCGTCGATTTGTGTACGCACGTAGAGCTTTGGCACGGATGCGTTTCAGATTCCGAAGCATTGCATTCGACCAGGGAGGCTTCCTGGGAGGTTGATAATTTGGAACAGATTTTTCAACACAGTCAAGGAGTAACCGATTATAGAGATCAACTGCAACATCTACATCCACTTGATCAAGTAGTACACTCCAGTCAATCCGAAATAGTGAGCGGCGTAGAGCTACTAGATCAGTTTTCCGAAAATTACGACGATTCACAGCTAAAGCTTCTTCATATAGTGGTGAACTAATGGTGGAAATGGATATTTCTAAAGCGGGATGATAGTTATCCAAAGGAACGATCATACTGGAAGCTTCACTCACAGAACAGTCAGGCAAAGCATTCTCATTGACGAAGACAAGGTCAAGAAAACGAGAATGATGGTTGAAAATCGTGCTTACTTGACGTAGTCCGTGAAAAGCCATCCCGTCCAGAAGTAAGCGGCTGGCAGGATTTGTTGTCGAGGATAACGGGTTAGGGTAAGCGTACCCACGTCCAGAAGAAACTCACATGAGTCCTGGTTGGTTGAAATCGCCAAGGACTATCATCACATCGTTTGTATCTGCCTGAGAAGAAGCGCGCTCTATGGAGTCTAGTTGGAACTGCATAATAGAACAATCAAGTCGTTTTTCTTGAGGAATGTAAACATCTCCAATAAAGTAGTTCTTCGTTTGCGTAGTAACCTTCGTCCAAACTGCTTCAATGCTTGATGAACTATCCACACCAAACTCACAGGAGGCAAGTGCGGAAGAAACAGCGATTAAAACTCCCCCGCCGCGACCATGGATACTGTTACGAGCACCTCGATCCGCACGATAAACCGCGTAAGAATCCCCGAAGAGCTGCATCGATGTAATACGATCATCAAGCCAAGTTTCCGTTAGAACGAAAATATCGTAGTCGCCGTCAAGAGCAGCCAAGTACAAGTCCTCGATTATCGTCCTGAGCCCTCTGACGTTTTGGTAATACTGGTGAAATGCAAGCTATCAGGAACACGGTAGGAGAGATGGAAAAATTCCAAAGTTTTCTATCTGGTCAACTGGATACATTATTAACTGAAGTGAAATCCATGAAAGCAGAACACACCGTATTGAAAGCTGATGTGGAGAGTCTACGAGGGAGCCACATACTAGTAAGCGATACAGTAGATAATCTTGAAATGGAAGTCGATCGTATCAATCGAGCTGCAATTTCGAAGAATGCAGTTATCTTAGGGTTACCGATGCGGAAAAATGAGATGCTCGAAAAAATGGTATATAAGATCGCAGACGCACACTGTGAACTACCCGAAGGAGCTATAGTGGAGGCGAAACGGCTGGTTTCGAAAGAACCGAGTAAATCAGATGAAAAAACAGCTCCAATTAAAGTTATATTCTCTAACAATAGCTATAAAGAGGAACTATTTTCGAAAAAGAAGATCCACGGTCCACTAGTATCATCTGCTATCGACCAGTGCTACAACGGAATCAATAGAAAGGTGATGCTTCGGGATGAACTAACTACATACGGTATGAAGCTGCTCAAGGAAACGCGAGACGTACAGGACCTGGTTGAATTCGACTTTGTTTGGCCCGGCCGCAATGGTGTCATCCTTATAAAAAGAAACGAACACTCCAAATCCGAAACCATCCGGAATCGAAAAGACCTTGAAAAGCTTCAACGATCGAATCAGAAAAGACAACTAAACTTATCGTCGTTACAGTCAACCGCTATATCATCGCCTTCTCCTAAACGTCGACAGTAAACCGAACTGTTGAACGTAGCCAAATGTGTTCCTCTTAAAGTGTATTCTAACTTAAATTATGATTGTATAGAGCATTGGATAAACAATAAAAATGTGGTCAGCAAAACTCGGCCTTCAAAATCATTCAATTGAACATAAGAGGCATGAACGATATGACGAAATTTGACTGTGTTAAGGAGTTGTTACACAGATACGGAGATCGAATCGATGTCGTTGTGTTGTGTGAGACATAGATCAAAACTAACCGCACTTCCTTGTATACTCTCGATGGCTATAAAGGCGTTTTCTCGTGTAGGAACGAATCACATGGTGGACTTGCCGTTTTTGTTCGGGATGACTTGGACTTTGCTATTCAAAATATCAGAATGGAAGATGGATTCCATCACATTCACTGCCAACTACTAATGAAGGGCAAACGAATCGAGCTACATTCAGTCTACCGACCGCCGTCTTATGATGCCAGACGGTTTCTTCTCGAAATTGAAGGCATTTTAGCAAACAATAAAAATAGCAACGACTACTGCATTATTATTGGAGACATGAATATACCCATTAACATACCTTCAAATAACATTGTTCGTGAGTACATTCGTCTCTTGGCTTCGTACAATAAATTTATCACCAACTCAAATATAACAAGACCAGCAAGTTCTAACATATTGGACCATGTCATATGCTGCGAGACATTAACGGATAGCGTTACAAATGAGACCGTAAATACAGATATAAGTGATCATTGTTTCATCGTTTCATCGTTCAACATGGCTCATGGTATCGAGAAAAGGATTTTACAGAAAAAGATAATTGATCACCGGAAGCTGAACGAACAGTTTGCTGCATCCATTGGAGGGTTATCGCAATATATTAATGCAGATGAGAAACTAAGGTGTGTCATGAATTGCTATAACAACGCTTTGGTAGATTGCACAAGGACTGTGACAGTACACGCTAAAATCAAAGGACATTGTCCGTGGATGACACTCGAGCTATGGAAGTTAATACGAATCAAGGACAATATTTTGAAAAGAAAGAAACGGAATCCCTACGATCATGATCTAAGTGGTATGCTTGTACATGTATCCAGAAAGTTGCAAATGAAAAAGGCTCAATGTAAAAGAGAATATTATAAAGGATTGATGACAGGAAACGATCAGAGAGTAGCATGGAAACTTATTAATAATGTGTTAGGCAGACGACATAGAGAGCACCATCCTAGACAGATTGCTGTGAATGGACAAATACTCACTAACACAAGCCCAATCTGCAATGCGTTCAACGAGTTTTTCTGCGATGTGGGTAAAAAACTGGCAGCGAATATAAACAGTGACCGCGATATCTTCAGACTGGGTACACTCACACCGCACAGTACTTCTATGTTTTTAAACCCAGCCACCGCGAACGAAATTATACTGCTAATTAAGAACATGGACTCCAAAAAATCCGCTGGTCCCGATAATATACCAGTTGCCTTCGTCAAACATCACCATATTTTTTTTACAAACCTATTGATGGAAGTTTTTAATCAGATTATAGAAACTGGTGTTTATCCGGACTGCTTAAAAGAAGCTCGTGTGATCCCAATTTTCAAATCCGGAGATGTCAAGAATCTGAATAATTACCGTCCAATATCAACTTTATCAGTCCTGGACAAAATTATAGAACAGCTCATCGTCGCTAGAATCGTGAATTACACTAACCATTTCAACCTGCTATATGCACATCAGTACGGATTTAGACAAGGTTCCAGTACCCTGTCTGCTTCAGCGACCTGGTAGAAAGTATATACGATGCGCTGGATAACAGGAAAATAGTTGGAGCGCTGTTCATCGATCTCAAGAAAGCTTTCGACACGATCGATCACGATATTCTCATCGAGAAGCTCGAGTTCTATGGGTTTAGAGGTACCGCAAAATCCCTTATTGTAAGTTATCTATCAAATAGACTTCAATTCGTTTCAATTGGAAACTGCAAAAGTTCCATGCGCCCAATAACAACCGGCGTGCCGCAAGGTAGTAACTTAGACCCAGTGCTGTTTCTGCTTTTCATAAATGACGTGTCAAGATTGAAATTAAAAGGTAAGCTTCGTTTATTCGCTGATGATACATCGGTACTGTACACCGGAGATTCCTGTGAAGTTGTGCATCAACAAATCAAAGAAGACTTACAATTGCTAAAAACCTACTTTGAGGTCAATGTGCTATCGCTGAATCTAGGAAAAACGAAACACATGATAATTCATTCCCCTAGAAGACAAGTTGGAGATCGCCCCCCGATCGAAGTTCATGGACAGATAATCGAAGAAGTACCTGAATACACATTCCTGGGTCTCACGCTAGACTCAACGATGAGCTGGGTTGGACATATAGCAGCATTGAAAAATAAACTCAGCTCATTTTGTGGAATTCTTCGGAAAGTCTCAGCATTCATACCAAAAAACTGGGTTAAGCAGTTGTACCTATCGCTAATTCACTCAAGGTTACAATATTTGATAGCTAACTGGGGAGCCGCCAGCCGATCCAACCTCCGGGAGTTACAAGTGATCCAGAATCGATGCTTAAAAATTGTATACCAAAAACCACATCTGTACCCCACAAACCACCTATACTCCGAAGAGAACGATACCGTCATTCCCATACGAGCATTATACGAGTTCCAAATACTCATTAATATGCGGAAAATCGCAACCAACCAATCAATACATCACAACATTGTACTAAGCAGAATCCAACACGACCGTACTTCCAGACAGACTGGAAACTTTTTCCTAGTTAGGCCGAACACAGACTTTGGACGAAAGAAGTTTACTTATATCGGTAGTAAGCTTTATAACGCATTGTCCAGTCAGTGTAAGAACGCATCCAACCTAATTGCCTTCAAACGTTTACTGAGAAGCAGTATCAAAGACAGAATTTCGCAGTACCTGTCATAAACATGCCACCATATACTCATACCGTTTCTGTTTCGCACAAGGTCTGCCACCCACCACTCGTCGCCACCCGACAATTATCGCCACCCACCACTCATCAACGTCAGCCACTAACGATCGTTCATTCGAAGTTTAATTTATTAAGATAATGAAGCATAATATTTAATAAGTGAATAATTTATACACTTCCTTAACAGAGCTTAGGCTCACTGGAAAGTGTCGCAGTTAAAAGAGATGCAATGTTAACTAAAACGTAATGTACTTGAAATAAATACCTAATAGCTAAAAAAAATATACAATCGCAAACCATCGACGCCACGTGCCAAGCGTCCCGACAAATTGCAAGGACATGTACCCGATGGCAAGCTGGAAACCAGAAGGTTTTCAGGAAGCGGATCGTCATTTAAAGCAAAATACTCGCCTGAGAAGGGAGTTGGGAAGACCCCCTCACGACCTCCGAATGCAGGACCGGGACGACTAAGCTGGTCGCTGGCTGGTAGCACGACTGCGTCAGAGCGGTCGGGGGCTTCCATAATGCGGCATAACAGGCGTCCCGGTGATGGCAGCGCAGCGTGAATTCGTTTGTGCAGTCTCGGCGATGACGGTGGCAAGGTGTGCAAGAAAGAAATTCGGAAGTCGGCGATGTAACATGTTCTATTTCCCATCAGCTACTTAGTCACCATTGGGCTTTCCAAATTCTCAGTATGATTACATCCGCTTGGAGTTTGGAGTCGGCTTAGTCCGGGTCCACGACTCGATTTTATTAACATGTCGATGAATTCTCGAAACAGCAGGCCCTCGGGCCAAGTAGACGGAGTAAGTGCTACCTGTTTCAGTACTGGATCAAGGCCAATCTTAAACGACACGAAGGACAAATTTGTCGTGTCTTTACCCTTTGGCACTAAACACACGATATCAGTGGTACCTTCAACATTCAAACAACGAAGAAGGATTTTCTGGACGTCACTGTCGGTGATCATAGGGTGAAAACCAGACAGGTATAACCAGAATTTTGGTGGTGGTGCTTCAGGAGTAATAGACGTAACGGACAGGTCACTGAGGTCAACCACATTTGTTCCATGGTTAACCGTAGCACGTACCGGCTGGCCTTGACTTCCACGGCGACATTTCACTCCCAATCTAGGCCAAACTGGCGTATCAGATTGACGATCAGAGCGAATTGGTTCATCATTCGTTCGATCGGCAAAGTTTTGGCACACAGTCAAACGGTCGACTTTTTGGCTCAACGATTCAACGAATGAAGAAAGTTGTTGAATTTGAGATAATAGATTTTCAACATTCGGTGTGGCAATTCCAGGTTCGACTTAAGTCGCAATATAAGAGCGCACACTACTTCCATTGAGCTCTTCGCGACACGGTGAGCAGAAAAAGACAATCTTTCTTTGCGACAGCAATTCCTTATTAGCGCGATTGTTAAAACCCAAGCACTGCTGGCCGATGTAAAAAATGTGTACCGCAAAAGCCACAACAGACCAGCTCAAGGTCATTAATCGGCAAATTACAAGCTCCGCACTGCTGCTTTTCCATCACTGCTACCTACGCTTGCACTGTAGGAGAACATGGGGAGACTTGACCAAGCGCAAAATTCTATTTTCGGCTATGGCGTTTTCTATTCGATTCTCAATTTTTTTTCAAAAATATTTTTATACTTGTTTCGATCCCTTAAGGTAATTTTGAAAGTTTGGAGTAAAAAATCCTTTCCTTGCAGAAAATATTACGTGATTAATAAATTTGCATTAAATGATGTAATTTTTTATCAAACTTTATATGGACATATCTACTCGACTACTAATTACTATTAAAGGACTGATATACCATCTTAATCCTTGTGAAGCAGTGAAATGATTTTACATAAACTGGAACATTGGAATAGTTATTACTAGAATTCGCATGAAATTGAACGCAATAACTAATGTTGGGGAGACTTGACCAAGATTTTATGGGGAGACTTGACCAAGTGGCGATCAGCTGAAGAAAGATACAAAATTCCTAATATTTATTATGCTTTGGTATCTATTGTTAATGTTAATCACGCCATAAAAAAAACCCACCCCAAACATAAGTCTTTATATTTTAAAATTTGTAAGCAAAGTTAGCAATAGTAGGACTGATTTCGCGACGTGTGAACATGCAATGCAAGCAGTACAGTTAATCCTTAAAAAGAAATGCATTTAAAAAAATCAAAATTTATCAAATGCAACCCTATAATATTTTTTACTGCTACCTAAGGATCCCGAAAACAGGGGAAAAAATAATTACAGTATGTTTTATGTCATTATTTTTTGTTATGATTTTTCAAAATTCTCTTGGTCAAGTCTCCCCATTGCAAACGATCACAGAAAAACTTTTGTAACTTTTCAACAATTAAATTAAAAATTCTGCAAAAAATCATGAAGACGCGCAATAACTTTGTGCATTATATCTGAATGATTTTTGGGGGATTAAAGGTTTTTTTAGAGATTTATGCAGTTTTAGCTGAAAACCTGGTCAAGTCTCTCCATGTTCCCCTACGGCACGAACAAAAAGCAGTGCTGGTACCGATGGAGAATGCAAAACAAATTCGGTAGCGGGTATTTTTCTCAACACAAAACAGCGAATACTACAACAATAGTAATACCGGAATGTCCGGGCACCCAGACAAGATAGATAGAGTTGACAACGCTAAGAACTTCGATTTGGGTTCGGCACGCGATCACTAGTTTGGACAGTGATTTGTCTGAGCTAAGGACCTCGATTGCAGTCTGACTATCGAAGCAGAAGTTTGTAACCCTGCCGGACAAGCTCTGTTGAAGGGCCGATTGTAGCCCGCACATATTCGCGAAGATTTCTGCTTGGAACACAGTACAGTATCTACCTAGTGAGTGAGATAGTTCCAATATCATTTCGCGACAGTAGACACCAGCGCCAAAACGTCCCTCCATCAGAGAACCGTCAGTGTAACAGGCCACTTGCGTTTGTTGTTGTTTCTCCATATAGCCAGAATACCATTCTTCTCGAGAGGGAACCTTCACTTGGAATGTCCTGTATGGAAAACTACATGTTAGTGTAATATCGCTGGGAGCAAGAATATCTTCATTCCATGTAATCATTTGTGACCACAATCGTGTTTGACTGGTACCAAGATCAACATGGTTACTGTTCCAAAGACCAGCAACCTGCAGTCTGTATGTACATGACAGTGTTTCTTGTTTAAGGTGTATGGGTAGTGGTTTGATATTTAGAAGGGCCTCGAGAGTAGCGGTCGGAGTTGTGGTGAAATCACCAGTCAACGCCATGAGCGCCATTCTTTGCAGATGGTTTGGCTTCGAGCTGGACCGTCTCCCCTCTGCCACCATACAAGACGGCGTCTGCAAGACAGTATTGGACGTACAATAGTCGTGTAAATCCAATAGATGTATTTGGATTTGGCACCCCAGGTCTTTCCAAAAGTTCGTCTGAACTGCCGAAAACCATTCATGCTTTTTTGACTCTGAACTCTATGTGAGCAGCCCAGTTCAGTTTGGAATCCAATATAACTCCAACGTATTTGACTTGATCTGCACAAAGTAGCTCAGAATCAAAGAACCCTGGTTGTTATTCGCTTTTTCGTGAAAAAACCTTTAAAGTTTTGTTTGAATTAACTGTTTATTTAACATGTCGGCACCACTGTTTGACAGCTCTTAATGCTTGTTGCATAAAGCTTCGATACAAATCCCAGTAATTAGTATTTGGTAATCGTCAGCAAATCCGTAGAATAGAAATCCAACCTCATTGAGTTTCCTCAACAAGCCGTCGACGTCCCCAGCAGCAATCTTAGTTTCGGTAACTACTTTATAACCAGTTTGCAACAAAATATGTATAGGTTTTTTGTTGCCAACTGGTTGTGAACTAGTTGCTGCAACAAAAATTGCTACTTGGGTCGGCTACCAGATCTCATTGCAAAGTTGACAGAACGCCACCGCCGCAAGTACTAAATTTCCTTATCTCTGCCTGTCTCCGTGACGAGCAAAGAATGCGGTTACTAAGCACCTTTAGAACTGTGTTTTAAATATGTACAGCAGGACAGATACTCAGTCTGGCAAAAATGGGAAAACAATTTTAAGTCCAGTAACGCTTGACACAAGGCATGAATTTTGAACATGAAGAACTGAACAATTCCCGAACGTGTTCTTAGGTCGCCACTTAACTCGATTTTTTCCCCAATCTATCGAACCTGAATTTATGTGCTGAATACTCTTCCTATATTCAAAACAGTTCCAAACGTTATTCAAATGAAGCAACCAAGAGAACAGCAGCGTATATCAGTTACAGGCACGTAGCTAGAGGGGGGAGGGCTAAATCCTGCGACTTTAGCTTGTAGCTCTTTTGGTTTGAGATAAAGTTAGAAGATTGCTGTTTCCAACAACCAAAATCAATGGTCACGAAATTCAGTGTGGTTTATGCTTCTGTCCCAGCCGGTGTGAAGCGAACGACAAATAAAGTTACTTTTATATTGTGTTCCTTGTCTGAAGAACAAAGGAAACTTTTACTGTACTATGCCCTAGTAATCTGTCGAGATGAGTGAGTCACAGAAGCAAGAAGTAGTGCACCGGCCAAATACTGCGATTAGTGGTGATTCGCATGAGACCGCTGCGCTCATAGCGTTCAACAAATTGAATCAGGCGAAATCATTGATTTTGAATGATTTAAAGCCATTAAATTTTAATGGTTGTGTGTGACAATGCTATAATAAAGATCTTCATATAAATGGACGGTGAGAGAACCAATGTTCGGTTACAAGATCGGATACCGCTTACTTGCAGATACATATCGCGAACAGGAGAAATGCAGTACAAAACATAATGTGATAGTACAATTACACATAGTATTCTTTGCACATATCAAAAGCAAACTAGTACGTTCCAGTTCTGTGAAAAAAACGTCACATTACAATTTATTTACCGCTGAACACAAACAAATACCAAATATGTGGCACATGTTCAGATAATACTGACAACGGCAAAAGCTGCGTCAATATCTCAAAATCTACAGCCAGCACAATCATTGAGGAAATTCACAATCATAAAGGCTGTTGCCTGCAAGCATGTTTGCGAACATAAAGGCAGCAACCACGATTATGACACGGAAGTGTTCAATAGCGAGATAAATATAAACGACCCCTTATACGCAGTTGGTGAGGAAAAAAATATGTCGCTGCTTCGTAAACAGGTATCTACGTGCAATGGTTAAGAGCTTGTGTGAGATCTGTTTGACAACCAGTAAAACTTATTTTATTATTTTTATTGTTGGAAATAGATATAACCAGATAACAGAACCACTGTTTCGATTGGCTAGAGCATTGAACCGAGTTCACTTATGAATTATTTAAAAAATAGTAGAAGAAGTTTAATGGACGACTGAGTACTAAAACTCTCCAAAAGTGAACGCATCATCGCAAGTGATTGTCCCTTTTAACAAAACTCTGATGTAATACTCGATATTGGCAACTCCATTTTTAATTTAAATGACAGGTTTTTGAATTTTACCCAATTTGAATTACTGTATTAGGTCTGTGAACTCTGTACTCTTAGTATAATTACTAGACATCACATTCAAGTGTACTAGGCAAAAAATATTTCAATTTACTGAGAACGGTATAGCTGAGGGGACAGTTTTTGCTTTCGCGTCATTTTAACGCATCATCATTTTCATTGGCACTTAATTTCACTTTCATGCGAGGAAATCGTTCCGTTCATGCGAGTTCGCAACACTGTTGCGACTAAAATGTTGTGACTGGTTGAATCTATTAGTCCAATAATTCCGATTTTATGTCTTCAGTATACAGCAGTCTCACGATCTGTTTTTTATTCGTTTTGGACTAAAATGAGAGATGATCAGAAATCACGCAGGAGGAAAAAAGAATCAGCTAATCTAAGAATCCCCAAGAGCACCTCTTCTATCTTTTCTATGCACTCAGAACAAGTGCTTTCGGAATTTCGCTCTGATCCTCTCAATTCGGTTTGACTAAAACGGCATTTTCGAAAACACATTACGTCTTCGTTATCCGCACAACATTCAACGTTAGGTGGAACAACGTTGATTGAAATTGTTTCATACATTTTGGTAAAACAAACCTGTAATCAAAAAGCATTACAGCTTTCTTCAAGAAGTCATGCATCTCGTCCAATATTGATGATGATTGTAAAAAAAACTTGAGCTAATTAAAAACGAACCAATTACTGAGCAGATTGTTTGAACTGACTTAGAAAGTGTAACTGCAAGCATCTTCGCATCACGAAAACTGCCGCTGACAAAAAATTGCAAAAGTTTCACAGAAATCGGATAAATTACAATAATTAAAAACCTGTTTTAATCCACCTAGAGGTGCAATTGTGCCTTTCTCATTTCTCCAAACTATGATTTAATAGCTGGTTCGTACAATATAACTTTATGGAATTGTCTTTCATTCTTATTGCACTTGGTAAGTATATATAAGAGCACCTTTTTGCATTCATCGCGGTATCGGTTTGAATCGGAGTTTTCTATGTGATCGACCTCCACAACCTGTAACTCCGGTGCTGGAAGTCGGATGGAGATGGAATTTAATATCAGTTTCTGGGGACGCAACACCTTTCATTTGAGACTAAGTTGAGCAAATCTAGCCATTTTCGAGAAACCAATATAACCGTTATTCTGACTTTGGACGCTTCCGGATCTGTCGATGGTGGCCAGTGTGGCCAAAGAGACTTTGAATGACTGTTGGGGACCTAGATCTACAAATTCAACAGTTGTGTTTACATTTTGGAAAAAAAATCACCTTTTTACATTCATCGCAGAATTCGTTAGAATCGGAATTTGCTGCGTGATCGTACGTATCACCCTGTAATTCAGGAACCAGAACTCGGATCCACACAAAATTCAACAGCAGCTGATGGACCTTTCATTTAAAATTAAGTTTGTCAAAATCGGTTCAGAAAACTCCGAGAAACTGATTTGGAAAAATCAACAAATTTTGTTTTGTAACCATACTCTTCAACTCGCAATTCGGAACAAGATGTCGGTTGAAAATGAAATTCAATAGCAACCTATGGGAATATTATACCTTTCATTTGAATCTTTGTTTGTAAAAATCGGTTCAGCCATCTCCGAGTAACCGATGTGGACATCTTGTTAACAAATCCGCACATACACACACATACATACACACATACACATACACACATACATACATACACACATACATACACACAGATATTTTGCGATCTCGGCGAACTGAGTCGAATGTTATATAGGACTCGGTTTTTGGAGCAATTGCATAACCTTTCTATATAAGAAAGGCAAAAGAATAATATTTAATTAGCTTAATAAGCATGAGTTCAATGTTATCTTCATGTGATTATAATTTGCAAAGGTTGGTGGAATGCGTTTGAACGTGTAGGGAATGGGGGTTTAGTAGAGTGGGTGTGGAGGATGCGTCAGAAATCCTTCATCTTATTTCGGTATACGGGGTGGATGAAGGAAATCTGGGCGTGAGGGTGATCCAAGAAGAGGGGAGTGATAAAAGAGGTAGGTGTAAGGGCAAGGTGGGGAGAGGGGGGGGGGAAGGGGCGGCTACGCAATACTGCATATTTTGCCTTCCATTTGAGACTTGGTTTGAGAAAATCGGTTCAGTCATCACCGATGAACCGATGTGACTTTAATTGTGGAATATGCCCGGAATTCCGGACTTCCGGAATCGTCGATAGTGGACAATATATTCAAAGAATGTTTGATTGGCAATCAGTGATCTAGATCTACGATTAGAAGTAATTTGGTGACCATTTCAATAGTTTTTAGCCTCTGAGGTATTACGATTGTACCGATTTATATGGGAAATTCCAGTGTATCCTTACTAACACCCCTGTAACTCCGGAAGCAAGAGTCAGAACCGAATGAAATTCAGCAGCAGTCAATGGCATTACTGTATCTTTCATTTGAAATTAAGTTCGTAAAAATCGGTAGAGAATTCGTTGTGGAATGGGTGTGATATTAGTTTAGGAACTTGGCGGGTTCCCCGAGGGCGTCATGAACCGTCATAGGTGGCCAATGTGGTCAAAGCTGCTTTGATTGATCATTAGTGATCCAGACCCGCAAACTAGAGTAATGTTACATCAATTTTAATATGTTTTACATCATTTGAACATCATGGTGGTACCAGTTTATATGGGAATTTGCTGTGTGACCGCACTCTTCAACCCGTAACTCCGGAACCGGACGTCGGATCAACTAAAAATTCAATAGCAGCTTATGGGAGCGTTATACCTTTCAGATGAAACTAAGTTTGCGAAAATCGGTTCAGCCATCTCTGAGAAAATTGTGTGAGTTTAAATGACACACACACATACACACACACATACACACACATACATACACACACACAGACATTTGCCGATCTCGACGAACTGAATCGAATGGT
Source organism: Topomyia yanbarensis (assembly GCF_030247195.1). NCBI lineage: Eukaryota > Metazoa > Arthropoda > Insecta > Diptera > Culicidae > Topomyia > Topomyia yanbarensis. The sequence goes on along the minus strand of NC_080671.1, from coordinate 39,022,575 downwards.
GTATGACACTCGGCCCTCCGGGCCTCCGTTAAAAAGTCGATTTTTACAGTGATTGCACAGCCTTTCTTTATATGAGAAAGGCAAAAAGGTGCAAAATCGGCAAAGTCCCAAAAAGTCGATTTTTATAAAAAAAAAATTTCGAGATAACATTAAATCTCGACGTTTCATGCATTTTAAAGATGTTTGGCATCAAAAATACGAATTCGATTTCTGAAATTTCATGAGGTCCCCCCTTTGAAAAAAAAATTTGAGTTCCGGCTTATATAGGAATTTCATATGTGACCGGACGGTTTAGTCTATATTTCCGGAACCATATAAGCGATCCGTACGAAATTTTATAGACATCTATGGGGATATTATAGCTATCATTTGGGACTAAGTTTGTGAAAATTGGCACAACCATTTCCGGGAAACTGATGTGAGTTCGTAAATTTTGAAAGATGGCCGCTTTTCCCGGGCACTTCCGGAACCGTCTATGGTGGTTAATGTAGTCAACGAAAGTTTGGTTGGCCGTCGGTGACCTAGAACAGCAAATTTAAGTTGTTTGAGAGACATTTTAGCGAAATTTTTACCTTTTTTGCTTTCATCGGAGTATCGGTTTGAATCACAATTTGCTATGTGATCGCACGCCACAACCTGTAACTCCGGAGCCGGAAGTCGGATCGGGATGAAATTAAATAGCCATTTACGGGGACGCAATACCTTTCATTTGAGGCCAAGTTTAGTCGAATGGGTCTAGCCATCTCCGAGAAACCGATGTGACTGTTATTCTGAATTTAGATACTTCCGCCGGGGCTTCCGGAACCGATGATGGTGGCCAATGTGACCAAATAGACTTTGAATGGATGTTAGTGACCTAATACTACAAATCGAAGCAGTTGTGGTCATATTTTGGAAAAAATTTCACCTTTATACATTCATTGCAGAATTTATTAAAATCGATATTTTCTGCGTGTTCGTACTCATCACCCTGTAATTCCGGAACCGGAAGTCGGATCCATTAGAAATTCAATAGCAGCCTATGGGAACGTTGCACCTTTCATTTGAGACTAAGTTTGTCAAAATCGGTTCAGCCATCTCTGAGAAAAATGAGTGACATTTTTGGTCACATACACACACACACACATACACACACACATACATACATACACACATACATACAAACACACAGACATTTGCCGAACTCGACGAACTGAATCGAATGGTATATGTCACTCGGCCCTCCGGGCCTCCGTTAAAAAGTCGGTTTTCAGAGCAATTGCAATACCTTTCTATTGAGAAAGGCAAAAAGGTGCGAAATCGGCAAAGTCCCAAAAAGTCGATTTTTATAAAAAAAATGTTTTTCGAGATAACATAAAATCTCGACGTTTCATGCATTTTAAAGATGTTTGGCATCAAAAATACGAATTCGATTTCTGAAATTTCATGGGGTCCCCCCTTTGAAAAAAAATATGAGTTCAGGCTTATATGGGAATTTCATGTGTGACCGGACCGTTCAGTCTATATTTCCGGAACCATACAAGCGATCCGTGCGAAATTTTATAGACATCTGTGGGGATAATATAGCTATCATTTGGGACTAAGTTTGTGAAAATCGACCAACCATTTCCGAGAAACTGATATGAGTTTGCTAGTTATGAAAGATGGCCGCTTTTCCCGGGCACTTCCGGAACCGTCTATGGTGGTTAATGTAGTCAACGAAAGTTTGGTTGGCCGTCGGTGACCTAGAACAGCAAATTTAAGTTGTTTGAGAGACATTTTAGCGAAATTTTTACCTTTTTTGCTTTCATCGGAGTATCGGTTTGAATCACAATTTGCTATGTGATCGCACGCCACAACCTGCAACTCCGGAACCGGAAGTCGGATCGGGATGAAATTAAATAGCCATTTACGGGGACGCAATACCTTTCATTTGAGGCCAAGTTTAGTCGAATCGGTCTAGCCATCTCCGAGAAACCGATGTGACTGTTATTCTGAATTTAGATACTTCCGCCGGGGCTTCCGGAACCGAGGATGGTGGCCAATGTGGCCAAATAGACTTTGAATGGATGTTAGTGACCTAATACTACAAATCGAAGCAGTTGTGGTCGTATTTTGGAAAATTTTTCACCTTTATACATTCATTGCAGAATTTATTAAAATCGACATTTTCTGCGTGTTCGTACTTATCACCCTGTAATTCCGGAACCGGAAGTCGGATCCATTAGAAATTCAATAGCAGCCTATGGGAACGTTGCACCTTTCATTTGGGACTAAGTTTGTAAAAATCGGTTCATCCATCTCTGAGAAAAGTGAGTGAGATTGTGTTCGCGTACACACACACAGACGCACATACACACACACATACATACACACACACATACATACACACACACAGACATTTGCCGAACTCGACGAACTGAATCGAATGGTATATGTCACTCGGCCCTCCGGGCCTCCGTTAAAAAGTCGGTTTTCAGAGCAATTGCAATACCTTTCTATTGAGAAAGGCAAAAACATAGAAATCTGAAAGAAAGTGTCTTCGGCACAGGAGAAGCAAGTGCGATGTGTTTTCTTTGATTTGTCGGAAGCAAGTGTGATGCTAAAATTATTTAGCTCACCCATATTTATAGTTTCATGTAATTCTAGTGGTGTCATCAATGTTACATTTAGTGCTTCGAAATTTCAAAATCAGGGGTGGCATTCCGCATCTCGATTCGAGTGACTCGATTCGAAACGTTTTGAAGTCGTTTCGACTAATTTGCGGCATTACGTATCACATTCGACCAAGCGTTCGAGCTTGTTAGATTGCGGTACTAGATTTCGACTGCCTGTTCGAGTGCAAACTATCAAATAAGAGTATACACTGAGAAAAAATATTTTTGATTCTGCTACGAATAAGTTTCATAAAACCAACTTTGGTAAAATATAGGAATTGTTTTAATTTTTTTTTGGTTGCTTGTTATCGAAATATATTTGGATAAGTTTCGCTAATATAACATTTTTTTCTAGTACACAATAGGGGTGAGCTCTTTGAAATAAAATAGATGTTGTCAAACATAGATCCAAAAAGATCCGATGTAATACGGGAATACGATTTTTTTCCTTTTATGTACGAAAAATAAATTTACCCTTTCCAAAAATATTTATACTATATAAAACAATTGATAAAAGAACGAATCATTCCGTTTCATTGACGAAAAATGTTTTAGACATTAATGATAACTTTTATGCACCGTACGGGCCAATCAACGTCAGAAATAAAATTTTAGTTCATTCCAAATTTCTTTCTTGCATTCTTCAGCCAAAAATATTTGACAGGTATTTTTGTTATGGCTGAATATAATATTTACTTCAAGGTATGAAAACTTTTGAAGTTAGAAAAATTGAACATTTTTCAATTGCTGATAGCTCGTAAAGTATTTGATGCATGGAAAAAATATTAAATATAAAAAGTTGCAGTTCCGCATAAGCTTGCCGGAAAAATTGATATTTTTTTAAAAGTTGGATCAAATTTTTTGTTTATTTTTTCTTCAAATAATAAAAATCATATTAGAAATATTGTGTAAAATTTTTGCAGTGGATCTCAAAATGTTTTGCGAGAAATTACAAATATAACGTTAATTACAATTTTACATTAAACGCCATGTTATTGGTCAGCTTTAATTGAAATATCTCGTAAAGTAATAAGGTTCTCAATATAATTATAAATATATTCATTGAATAAAAAACTTATTAGTCCGAGCTTGTTTTTTCGATATGTTTCCATCATTTGCAGAATTCATAACATAAATAACAAAAAAAACTATATCAGATTTTTATTGGTGAATTCATTCGAAAACGTACTTTTTATTATTAATAAATTTTTCGTACAACTAAGAGTTTCCGAGTTATCAGTGGTTGAAAAAAGTCCAATTCATAAAATTCAAAAACTCATAACTTGAAAAAAATCTATCGTATTCAGCCAAATCAAAAATAGATGTCAATTATTTTGTGCTAAGAATGCAAGAAAAAAATTTGGTAGGGATTAAAATTGTGGTAAATTTGACATGGAATAACCCGTACATTAAATATGTAAAACTACTCAACTTTTCGTTCATCAAGATGCCATTAGACGAAACGAACTATTTACAATGCACGAAAATGCTTCGTTGCAGAAAACATGTAATGATTTTGTTCATATCGAATGATAATTTTAATTCCACCTAAGAATTTTTTTCAGTGTAAACAAAATTGCAGTTTGTTTTGTTTTTTTTCCGATGAGCGTGAAATTCACAGAATATAAATAGTGATAGTGGTAAATAAATTGACCCAAGCATGTTCATAATTTGTTCACGTCATTCTCCCTCACCACCTTTTTCAATGCTTGGGCATTATTTTAGTTTGATATAACTGTATTCTTGAACTTCTTACCACAAAATTTTAATATATCTCGCTGTTTAAGTTGATGCACCGAACCATCAAAATGCATAGCTGGTAGTGTGTCTTATTCGGACCTCAGTCGCATGATGGAATGTATTATCTGCAGAATGAGTTATTCACAATTATTCTTAGATTAAATAACATATTTAATATCTAAATAATTGTTTAAAACAACACAACTTCGGAACCGTTTTTCTCAAATCTTTTGGAAAATAATCATAGCGAGCATTGCATTGATATTTTTGGTTTTCTGGGTTTTTTCAGGAAACTGATAGCTTCCAAAAGTAACAATTTTTTTCAGCAATTGATGAAATTTAAAAAAATTCGTTAAAATAGCCATTTTTAGTTAAAATTGTGAAGACAAAAATGCGTTTTCGTGTTTGCGGGGTTGTTCGTGTACTTGTTAGTTAATTATTCTGTTATAGCATACAGAGATAGGGAGAACACCATTCAAAATAAAGTTTTTCCAGAAATTGCAAATGGCATAATTTCAATCGGTTGATGCATTCGAATTTGTTAGTGTTTCAATTTGATTCAAATTTCTTTGCTATATAAGATAATATTCTGTATTTTCATGCATTTAATACAAATGACGATATAACAACTAATTCTGTTGGTGTATAAAACGTACATTATGGCATTGAATTCAAGGCTATATTGTGATATTGAAAATAATTGAGGTATAGTCGGGAACAAATGCATCAATTAGTTTTTTACATTTTACCGACATTCAATTAGCTAGAGATTACTGGGTAGGGAAAGTTATGAAACTTAGAGCCATAGCACTCAAGTGAGAGCAAGGATGTGAAGTAAACAGATCGGAAAACTAGAAGTGGCAGGGTCATTAGAACAGGCTTAATATCGTACGGGCGTTATCTTTGTCTTCTGTTAATGAGGGTCGAGCTTAGGCAGAATCAATTAGAATATAAAATTGTTTAAATCACCACTTTGAAATCAAGAATGGTTGTGATTCTATACATCTATTAAATCGCGATTAGACTAGTCAAGGTGTCTTCACTTTGTTCCAACACTTTTTATTATTACTTGATGTAAGATAATTTATTATCAATATTTAGTATTACTTTTTTCCAAAAAAGTATGTTTTTGATGGTGAAAATAGATATAACATAAAGAAACTCAAAGTACGTGGGAGCTTTTTACACCTTTTGGTAATTTTATATCCTCTAAGTATTCCGAAATAAAAACACAAATCGTAATCTCGAACGACAGTCGACAGCAATAAAACTATCGAGTAAATACGTTCGAATCGAGTCGCTTTCGAGTTCGATTGTTATGGTTCCATAATGCCAACACTTCTCGATAATCTAGTACTTCTTCGAGCTAACTCGAACGAAAATTTACTTTCGAGCTCTGTTCGAAATACATAATGCGAAACAAGGTCGAGTCGATAGAATTTTGATCGAATCGAGATGCGTAATGCCACCCCAGTTCACTTTTTCTGCTTATCGAAACTAATATTCAGATTCAACGCCTCGGTCATTCAACTTTCCAACTTACTGAAATTTCGTGCAGAATCGAATGTGCAGGGGAAATATAAATTCCTTCACCAACCAAAGCATTCATTTGTTATTATGTGGACAGTTCGAGCATTAGAGAGCTGTGTAATTTATGTCTAGTGCATTTTCGCTCAATAATCCCTCTCAGAGCTAAAATAGAAACAGAATTCAGTTTTCTTCTGAAACCGAACATATGCCAACCCGAATTCGTTATGTCGGGAGAATGAATGACGAGGGAAACGAACCAAACATTTCATTTATCGCGGCAGGCAGGAATTGAATTTCGGTTCTCTTTCGAGTTTACGCAGAGATGTCAATTTTTTAAGCTCTGGTTACATTTAACAAAGTTTATGTAAATTGCAAGATAACAGTAATCAGGGGATTTCCTTTCGATTAGTGAACAGTCCTATAGTAGATAAAATTCCGGCTAGTTTAGTAATTTAATTCAATGAAATATCTCTTTTGTATTGTCCAAAAATCCATGAATTCCGAAATGAAACCTGTAAGCTTCGTGTGCTTAAATATAATATTTGCTTAATCTAGATAAATACAGCTATAGTTCTTATTTATGCTTTGTTGAGAAATCAGTAGTACTTTTTGTGCACCCTTTACATGTCAACAAACAGAATTACTGGTCTTTCTTTTGCGTATTTCAAGGATCTAGTAGAAGAATTGCCTAGAAAAATAAGCCTGTCTAATGATATAATAAGTATTAATTTCATAAAAGAATTGGATCTGTGAAAAATCTGAATACTTAAATAGATAAATAATTAGTTATGACAAGTTAGTTAAACAAGTGAGAGTCTGAAAATAGTCTTTAATGTATCATCATATAAATTGAAAATTATTATAAATTTGAGTTGAATAGGAGTTGAACCGTTTCTGCGCATCTACAAATCGCCTGCCTAATCAGAAGATTTGGAGCGAATTTCGACATTCTCTTGTATTTGTATTTGTATTTGTATTTAAATAATTGAGTCATAATGAACTATGCTAAAAAGAAATGACCTAAAGTGGCATGCGCGAAACTAATGACGTTATAATCGTTGAAGCGACGGGTCATTTCTAATATCCGTTGTTGGCAGCGTAGTTAGTGCTGTGCATTTCAGAGTGCAGCAGTGTTCGAGAACAAAGGACACGGGTTGGTGCGTAGAGGTTAATTTGTGATAGAAGATCGGGAACATCATATTTGGCCATAAGAAGCGGATCGTTCCAAGTCAATTGACGTAACACATATCGTATGAATCTGCGCTGTACAGCCTCACAGTTGTATGATGAAAGCACCCACCAGGCCACGTTTGCAAATTTCAACGGTGAAAATTAGCTTATAAATTATTAATAAAAACCAAATTCAAAAGCAAGAATTCGTCGATGTACTATACCATTTCTTGTATCAGACAACATATTGTCTATTGCCTTAGTTTTGGAACTGTTTTCACTAAGAAATTTTCAAAATTACATTCAGTGTTAAGTGACTATCTCAAGTCACCAGAATTAACACATTTATGCAACAAGTTTTAAGCCCCTCCCGAAACAAAATCCTGGCTACGGGCCTGACCAGTTATATCGAAACGAAACTGTTCGAAACAATAAATCAAAAAGCTCTGCTAAGAATGTCATTGTTTCCGTTCCAATTCCACTTTCAAACTCTCCTACCCTTAATAATTCGAACGATAAAAAATAATAACCAATCAGGGCTTTCTCATGGTCAGGTGGCATTACTTTTGGGTTGGCTACCAAGAATCGCTAAAGATTATCCCGCAACTTATTGTAAACAAAGTTTAAACCGCCGAAAACATGGATTGACGCAACGCACACACAAACATAACATTAAAATATTTTTTCCACACGCAACCTCTCAGGCAGCACACACACGTCGCACCCTACAGTACTGAACAAATCTTCAGAACCACCCCACCTATCCATTTTGCAAATTATCCTGTGACACCGTGCTGGCACACGAAAAATTCGTACACGGTCTGATGTAAAGTGCTCAAACCGAAGGTTATTTTGTTGTACGATTTTGAAGGCAATGCAACAATGGATCCTTTGTGTAATATTAAGATTTATTTATGCATTCGTAGACTCAAACCATGACCTCATCGAGGAGTGACGAGGCGAACACGATAACTCTTAATACAATTGTTTGACTCAGGAAATTCAATAAGATTTGTAAAGCTAAGACTTGAAGCTATAGAAATTTTTTTAAGACTTGATGCTATAGAAATAGCTTTTGTTCGAGTTTTGGAAAATGGCTTAATGAAAACTGAAAAATCTCACATTTTACTGTAAAATTCGCGCACTTTTCTACAAAATAATAGAGAGAAAAAATATCTTATTCAGTTTTCTGTGGTCCATTGAGAGGCTACACATAGTGTGCATTCTCATGAAATAATAAGTCAAATCGTTGATTAGTTTTTGAATTATCGTTCTCGCCAATTTAAAAAACGCGGTTTCGAAAAAAAAATCTATTAAAGGGTGTCCCACAAATCAAATTGCATCACGGAAAAAACGCTGTAAAAATTACCCATTGGTCATTTTTTCATGAAAATCTGGGTTGAATAAGTTTAGAGTGTATTGTTTACACTGTATGTTCATATTTTTTCAGTTTTTCGAAAATTATTGCTGATAGATTGAAATCTGCGTGTGTTAGATAAAATACGCGCAAGGAATACATGGCTGGTAGGTTCAGGTTCAGCGGCCACCGATATTGCGGCTGACTCTTCCAGAGGTTCAATACTAATAATTAAGTGGATAAAAAAGAAGTCTATTTTTTGCGCACTACACCAGACGCCCCCTTAACTGATTGCGTTGCCACCGCTGCCGAAAATCCATTGCGTCTACCGCTTATTATGGCGTCTAGAAGCTATAGCCATGATATCACTCGTTTGACATAGAAGCAAAAACTTATTCAAACAGACACACGTAACTTCTATTTACAACGTAATGTGTTTTGCCTTTCTCATATAGAAAGGTTATGCAATCACTCTGAAAAACGTCAACCTAATCCCGGCCCGGAGGGCCGAGTGTCATATCCCATTTGACTCAGTTCGTCGAGATCGGAAAAAGTCTGTATGTGTGTGTGTGTGTGTGTGTATGTGTGTGTATGTGTGTGTGTGTATGTATGTGCGTATGTGTCAAATAATGTCACTCATTTTTCTCAGAGATGGCTGGACCGATTTGCGCAAACTTAGCCTCAAATGAAAGGTGCAACCTTCCCATCGGCTGCTATTGAATTTTGGATCGATCGGAATTCTGGTTCCGGAATTACGGGTTTCAGAGTGCGGCCACACAGAAATTTCTCATATAAACTATAGGAAAAATTAAAAATAGAAAATAGACCCACCCCGCATGACAAAATTAGTTAGCAAGCAGATAACATTGATCTAATGCTGATTAGGCTAATTTTTTTGTTTCAAGTGTTTCACCGTCGACACGTAGCTCATCAAGTTCGTGGCTGGCATGCCATTGTGTATAAGTGCAAAGTGTACTAAGAATGTAATGGACATTTCCACGATTATGTTGAACATAAAAAGCCTCCGTGCCATAGTTTAGAGAAATGAGAAAGGCACAATTGCACCGCTAGGTGGATTAAAACAGGTTTTTTTTATTATAGAGGTTTTAACGTTAGGGCAATTCGCGCCTCTTTCTCGGATAGAGAAATCTCTTTGGAAAAATTTCTAACCCTATGTGCGGGGTTGGGCATCGAACCCAGGTGAGCTGCGTACAAGGCAATCAATTTATCAACTACGACATGCCCGTCCCCACTTTACGTGTTTGGTTGAACAACTTAGGTGCTTCCGATTGACGGCTCTGCCTGCTTCGTTGATGAAAATATTCCCTTTTTCTCGTAAACTTTTCTTTTTTTCCAATTTTTAATAGACTACTTTTATTGCACAGGCGTTTCGAAATCGGCTGGATTAAAATCCGTCTAGCAAAAGCGGAGTGATAACCTTACAACTCTTACATAGTTTCGTTACGTAGGAGATATTTTAGATTTTATATCGACACCTAGCCCCAGATAGTGGAGTAAGACAGTCAAAATAGAAAAGGCTTGGAGACTCCTTTTGGCCCTTAATTCAACAATATGGGTGTTTTCGGAACAGAGTTGACGTCATTATTGTGCTGTCGCATGACAAGCGCTATGAAGCACATTTCGAGAACAATGGGTGTTAAAGTTTGAGATTGAGTATCTTGGAACTTATAACGTTAATTTTGTCTATACAAATAGAACATAAATTACTAACCTTCATTCATATCCTTCGCTTAATTTAATCTGGAAACAATAGTTGGGATGAATTTTGAAAAAATTGGTCGAAAAATCTAGAAAAAAAGAAGAAAACAGTAATTTTTGGCTAGAGTGTTGCCAAATATGCAATACATCCAGATTAAAAGTAAAACTGCATTTTTCTCGCAATACATGAAGTTTATTTTAAATTCTTTTAGACCGTTGTATTCCTCACACATTTTAACACGGAAAAACATTTGAAACTTCAATATAACTTAAACCAATCTTAAGATACAGTAGTTTGAAGCAAAAAAAAACTCACAATTTCTCATCATATTTCTCGCTATATCTCAGTAATTTAGCAGAATTTCGCAATTTAGAAAACTCGTTCAAGCTGTATCTGGCGTTAATCTCGAAAGGTTATAGGAACAGTGCCGTAGCCATAAGGGTGTTATTTGGGGTCTATCAAAAATCAGCTCGGACAAACTCAAGGTTGTGGTTATCGTTTCTATGTTTCCGTCCAGGAAGTCGAGATCGATGGTGTCATCACTGATGGTAGGTTCACGTGTAATGATATACTGTGGTGTGGAGGTAGCTGTATTCGGAACTCTTTTCAGCTGATAAAAAGACGCTATGCTGCGCCAACTGTGTTCAAATGAACAAGCATAGGAAAATAAATAGGAAAATAAATTTGAACATAAAGCATGGTGTTTATAGCCTGGAATACGCTGTTTATTGGAACATTGTCGAAAGGAGACGTGAACGAATTCTCCGTGCTAAATAGAAATTACAGCCTACCGACTAAATAGTACATCGAGACCTGATTCACCCAACAAGTCTTGAACGCTGAATTTAATTAGTTTTCGAAGTCCCACTTTTTAATTATTCGCCAGGCCAATTGTGATTTTTCTTATCTGCCAAAAAACGCCACTCCAATGCAATCACACGAGTCCAACCAAAAATCTAACGCAACGATTAGTCCAGTGTTTCCTAACCAGACATCTCAGACCCATCCAACACCAAAACGAAGCGGTTTAATTTGCCTGCCACTCACTCGGCCTGGTCTCGCACTCACTCCCAGCAAAGTCCGGCCATCTGGTTCGGTGCACAGAACATCATGTCCAGAACTGCCCAGTAGTAGCCTCCCTCCTAGTGCTTCTTGTTTTTGGGCGGAAAACATCATGGTAGACCCTTGCAAAACTGATGGCACGACGCCAAATTGTTGAGCCTATCAGGGTGAGCGACGTGGGGTTGGGGTGGGGGGTTCTTTTTCCAGTTCACAGACCGTACATAAAAGTGCCATTATTCACGCATCATTACGCAGGACATCAAATTCACGCCAAACGAGTTCGTTGTTGGAATAATTTTTCACTCTTTCATTAATCTTGGCGAAGTAACGAATGGCTGATGAAGTGAGAAGGAATTGCGGTTGGGATGTTTTCTACCGAAAGACGGACACCACAAGTTTCACTCTGACGAAGCTACAAATTAACTGCAAATGTTTGGCTCGCTTCTACAAAGTTGCAGTTGCTAAAAAAAGTTCAGATTTTTCCTGAATTCAGTTGCAATCCTTTCCGTGTTGTTCCAAGCAAGCCAACGGACCGCTTCGTGTATATCTTAATGAGCACTTGAATTTATGGAAGCATGTTTCTTTAATTTTATTACTTTTCCTATTATTCGGAACATTTTGCCGGCAAGTCCTGGCGTACAGTTTCGAGGAAGCGCTGCGGTTATAATTTCATTGTGAACCAGTTCACGGGAAAGGGAATTCGATTTTCGAATGCCGGCCGTCCTTCCGCTGGGAACTGTGCGGTGTGAGTTCCAGTTGGCCAAGAAATTTACCCTCTCTCTCTCCACAAATATGGTTACTCGTAATTATTTTGCTTCCATTTTCGTTGCCACTATTATATCAGGCCAGGCAGCAATAACAGTCGCCGCAGTCGATGTGCATTCCAAATGATTTTTTTTTGTTATTTTTTATTCGTACACTTTTTGGTTATGGAAGAGCGAAAAACATACTTTCGGAAAATGGCATCGTACATCGAAGCAAGATCATTTTGCTATCTATTTTATGTTGTTGTTGATGTACAGCAGGGCATCGTATTGAACGTCGATAATTTTTTACGTCATTTAAGCTATTTATAGTGGAACCGTTTTTTCGTATTTTTTTGTAAAATACACAACTCTTTACAACTATGATATGAATGTACATTAGACCTCCCCACATTTTGAAAAAGTTTTGAAATATACATGGGTCAGCCCAGATTTTTGTTCTACGTGTGAATTTAAGAAGTTTCGCCAAAAATGACTTAATTTGGGCATGATTTAGAGGTGTCTCCAATCAAAAATCGTGTTTTTGCTATGTTTCCGTAGTAAGGTCACTTACACTCTGATTCAATAGGCCCTACATGCCACATATCATCAAATGTTGTTCCTTAGACATATCTTAACATGTTTTAACAGGCGAACATAGCTCCAATCGCAATAGAAAACTTGTTTACTGGATTTTTATATAGAAAAGTATATCAAAATTAAGAAAAAATAGTAGTATTAAGGAACAACATTTGATGATATGTGGACATGTAGGGCCTATTGAATCAGAGTATAAGTGACCTTACTACGGAAACATAGCAAAAACACGATTTTTGATTGGAGACACCTCTAAATCATGCCCAAATTAAGTCATTTTTGGCGAAACTTCTTAAATTCACACGTAGAACAAAAATCTGGGCTGACCCATGTATATTTCAAAACTTTTTTAAAATGTGGAGAGGTCTAATGTACATGCGTTCGATTTATTAAAATAAAATTATTGATAATAATGTTTTAATGAATATATTTTACGTAGCTGGAACGTAGTATCTGACGCAGTAGGCAGCGATTTGCAGTCCCCAAAACGACACGCTCCAGCCAATCTGAAACATAAAATGGAAACTATGTTTAGTTTTTGCCTTTCGCATATAGAAAGGTTCTAGGCCCGGAGGGCCGAGTATCTTATACCAATCGACTCAAATCATCGAGATCGGAAAATATTTGTATGTGCGTTTTTTATAGTAAGGTTTTAAAAGTTTCAAAAACCTGACCTGTAGTGTATTGGCACTGTGTGGGACTTACGGCTCACGTTCGTGCCAAACTACTAAATATATTCCTTACGCTTTTTTCGCCCTTCTTCCCCACGGAACTACCTCAAGGTATTACTTCGTGGAGGCCTCATTGTGCTTTCGTCGCACCTCTTTCTTATGCTCTATCTCGGAACCTCACTTTATTTACGAAGTACCTTGACCTTTGAACTTTGATTTAATTCTCTACTCTTCTCTTGCCTCTTGTCTCTTTCTATTATGTCACTTTTTAGCTCTCGTCTCCGTGAGCCGTTTATTTGCTGATTTCTTGAGCCATTTAGCTCATGTTTCCGTGAGACATTCAGCTCCCGGCCTTAATGCGATCTACTCGGATAGTCCCCGACGGTGAACTCACCCTACTCCTACCGGTAGTTTCCCGCCGGATGAATTTCTCCCAACAACGATACCCGCTTCCTTGAGCCGTTTAGATCCCAGCTTTATCGAGATCTACTTGGATATTATCCGGCGGTGAACTACTCTACTCCGACTGAGAGTTCCCTGGCAGCGGAATTTCTCTCGGTATCGGAGTTTGTTTCGTGAGCCAATTAGCTCCCATTTTTGGCATGATGTAGTCGAATAGTCCACTGCGGCGAATCTACCCTACCATGAATTCGCCGGCGGTAGATTGCTCCCGATTCCAATGTACGTTTCCGTGAGCCGATCTAGTCCCCGGCGGTGGACCTAGCCTACTCAACGGGCCAGCCAGGAAATGCTGATGTCCATCCAGCGATTCTGGGTGGATCATAGGTTCCGGTTCGCTATCGCCCAATTCGACGCGGTCTACTCCGTCTAGTCCCCGGCGGTGTATCTAGCAAACTCACGAGCTACCCGGTAGGGTGTCGAGGTCGGTCCGGCGATTTCGGTAAAGCCTGACGTCCGATTCACTGGCGCCCCGACTACCCGAACCTGGTGTTACGTCGCATACTACTCAACTAGTCCCTAGTAGTGGACCTAGTGGACCCCGACGGAGAGTTCCCCGGCGGCGGAATTTCTCTCGAACCCCGATTTGTGGTTTCACGGCAACTTTCTAGCCAATGGTGCTAGTTTGTTGGTCCCTTCGCCACTTCATCTGCAGCCCAGAGAGTATACTTGTAACAACTTTGCTGACAGCGTCCCAGGTATGTTCGTCGTGGCACATTTCTTCGACGATATTAATTAGCTAACGAGTCCGCTCGGACCAGTTCCTTTGCATTTTGTACTTTTCTCTGTTGGTAGCATTCAACATCATCGGCCAGAGTGTTGCAGATGGGAATCATCCCGGCAATTACGCATACAGCCTCCGACGATATCGTTCTGTACGCACTCTTGACACGAATAGCCATTAGACGAAATGTGCTTGTCAACTTCGTCCGGTTCCTCTTTGAATTCAGCGCAGCAGCCCAAGCTGGTCCGCCATACCTCAGTATTGAAGGGCGAGACACCTGCCAAGAGACGTCTCGTGCTGCCTCTTGCTCCTCCATGATTCGGTATGATCCTAGCCAATGCGTTAGTTGTCCTCGTGGCCTTCTCACATACATAGTCGACATGGCTGTTTTAATTTAACCGATCGTCGACCATCACACCCAGGTGCTTCAGCGCACGCATCGATGGAATGAATTGTCCACCGACACTGATCACGACACACTGGATTTTTTACGGTCACTGACCAGCACTATCCCGGTGTTGTGGTGACCCAGTTGCAATTTGACGTCGGCCATCCAGGTTTCCACGGTGCTATTGTCTCTACTGTCAACATCTCCACGTCTTCCAGGGTTTCGCCGGTTATCGCCAGGACAACATCATCTGCAAAGCTGACGATGTCAACACCTCCCTGGACAGTTCCAGTGTTAACACTCCGTTGTGCAATATATTCCATAGCGTTGGGCCGAGTATGAAACCCTGAGGTCCTCTCGCCGCAACCCTAATCGAGTATTACGATCGACTTCTGCCCCACGTTCGTTTCGTAGACCAGTACTCGGTTCTGAAAGTAACTTTTCAGAACCTTGCACAGATATTCCGGAGCCCGCATTCTGTGCAGCGCTACGGCGATAGTCCCTCCAGCTAGCACTGTTGAACGCGTTCTTCACGTCGATGGTATTTTGCTTCAATTCTTTCTTCGCGCTCGCAATGACTGTGCGGATGGCGTCCACCGTCGATATCCCTTTCCGGAAACCGAATTGCCTCTGCGATAATCCGTTCCAGGAGCTTACCAAGAATATCCCGCAGGCATATAGACCGATACGAAGCTGAATTTCCTGGTGGTTTCCCTAGTTTTGGCAGCAACACCAGCTTCTGGATCTTCCATCTATCCAGGAAATAGCCATCGTCCAGGCATTTCTGTAGGACTATCCTGAACATGTACGAAAACGCCAGGATCACAGTCTTCAGTGCCACGTTTGGGATACCATCCGATCCGGGAGCTTTCTTCGCTTTCAGCCCCTTTGCCACAATAAGGAGCACGCCGTTGGAGACTCCATTGTCACCAGCATTTCCACCGTCTGTATCAACGAACGGTATAGGCGGCCAAGCGGTTGGGTTGTGCCCCGGGAAAAACCTTCCACGATAATTTTCAGTTGGTAAGCGCACATTTCGACTGGCGTCATTGGAACCTTGATCCTGGCCATAACGACACGGTAAGCATTGCCCCAGGGGTTGGCTTCTACTTCTCTGCTGCAGCTCCTTATAGCAGATGGACTTGCTAAGCACTATCTAACGTTTAAAAGCGGCCCTAGCTGCCCGAAATGTCTTGCTCTCTGAACGCGTCTTCTGGCTCTTAGGCAGACAGCCCGGAGGAGGCTGAACCTTTCGTTCCACCAGTACGCCGCACGCCAGTAGTTCGTCGGCATTGTTACATCGCATGCCCTCGCTACTATTTCCGAGAGCTTATCGGCATTCGAAATTGGAGGGACGCTGTCAGCACGAAGTGCTTCCACAAAAAGGTCCTTGTCGAAGTCCTTTATTTTCCACTTCCGCTCGCCAGTCCTCACTCTCGGTGTTACCGTACAATTTCGCCGACTAATGATTTAGTGGTGGTCACTATGTGTGTACTGCTCACTAACTCAACAATTGTTATCCATCAACGAAGGACTGCAGAATGTTTTGTCGATGATGTATTCTCGACCGTCTTTGCGGAATGTGGTAGCGGAACCTTCGTTTCAGTCTCACATCCAGCTTCGCCAAGGATTGCAACAAACTGTAACCTCTTACGTTGGTTAGTTTACTACACCACTCCACGGCCAAAGCGTTAAAATCTTACACTACGACAACCGGCGTTCATCCAACTAACGAGTCGGTTAGTGTGTCCAGCATCCGATTTTACTGCTTTGGTGTCCATCTCGGGGGAGCATAGTAGCTACAGATGAATACACTGTTGATCCTTCGCATGTGTTATCCACCAACTCTTGGACAGGGAAACCGCCCAACACTTGGATAGCGGCCATCCCTGCTCAATCCACCACCCAGTTAACGTTATCGGGGGGAAAACGATACGGCTCTGCAATAATTGCAACGACACACTTAGTTTCTGCTGTCGACTGCCACAACAGTTGTCACAATGATTGAGATTAGGCTGAGTTATCTCCATCATCATTGGCCTGCCTTCGTCTTTATGTTCGCAGGGCATTTGAAGCCTCCCGTCGTGTTGCCGTTTCTGTCCTCTGTTTTGCAGATCTTGCACCTTGGCTGCTTCGTGCAGTCTCTAGCAACTTTCCTCCGCATTTTCTACACCTGTCCGGGCCCTTGCAGTTCCTCGCCAGGTTTCCGAGGTCAAAGCATCTGAAGCATCGCTCCATCTGCTTGGAAACTCGCGGAGTGACTCTCAGCGATCACACCGAACATCTGACTTTTATCTTGCCGGTCTCCGCCAACTTGTTGGCAGCGGCCACATCCTTCAGTTCTACTACTGTCTTATCACATCTAGACCCTTGCACTCGACTACGGCCTCCTGTAACAGGGCTCTCACGTTCGCTTCGCTGCCCAATAATTTATCAACAAGCTCGCGGTAGGTTGAGCTCTTGATGGAAGGATCGTTCTTCAGCTCGAAGATCATCTCGCCCTTCTGAGTACGGCTCGTTCTAACAACGTTCTCTCCGAAACTCCTTTAGCTCTGAGTCCTCTCTCCCTTTCTTGAGGAAAGCGATGTAGGACGTAGTATTGTTCGCTTCGATGATCAGTGCATCTCCCTTTGGCGTCTTCTGACGAGCCGAAGGTTTTCCTTACTTCTTCTTTTTGCTCGTCCTTCTGCTACCTACCACTCCAACCTTCTCCCTGTTGGTTTTCGTCCTTTTCTTCGACAACAGTAACAGCATCCTCAAGCATCTGTTTCTTGGGGCCGCCAGGTCTTCCGTCTCCTGGCGAGGTTCTTGTCCTCTTTGGAGTCACGGAAACTAGTGTGTTCTAGGCTAGGAAGATAGTAACCTTAGCCGACGCCAATGCACAGTGGGACGAGCCCGGACTTATATGAATATGAAGGTTGCGCGATATTCTTGTATATTTTTGTATTTTTCTCGTATCAGCTGAGCTATCAGAGATATTTTTGCGAGATTTTAGGTGATTTGAACGTAAACTGAATATTGGACAGCTTTTTGACGGGCATAACTCAAGTGTAATGCGATGAGCGAGGTTCAACATACGGGGCACGATTTTCACGAGGTCCAGACAGTTCGTGTGCTTCTCTGACGACGTGGACATAATCGGTAAAAACAAGGAGACGGCAGCAGATCTGTATACCCGACTGAAGCGCGA
>NC_080671.1:38917465-39004088 GCF_030247195.1 Topomyia yanbarensis | reverse complement strand
CGTTAAAATAAAGGAAGAAATAGAAATGTTTTTGCAGTATCAGTTGTCGCTGTTCGCATTTAGTAAGCTGCCTGGTGATTCTGCTAGTCCTAAAAATCCTAACGAGTGGCGAGAGCAGCTTCGAGTGATTAACGGCCATTGGCAAGCGCTGAAGAAAGGATATAGTGATCGTTTTTTCGACACCATTGACAACGAATTTTTACATCGAATTACGGAGATTCATAATCATCTCTTTTTCGTCAAAGATAAGCGATTCCTGAAGCATCTACCGATGATGGAGATTGTATTTTGTCTAGGAATATTCACGTCTATCTTCAAATGGGAGTCGGAGTATGGATTGTTCAAATTCATTATAAATAAATTGAATATAATGAAGTTTTTGGAGGTGATCTGCCGTCAAATCAGCACGGTTGCAGAGGATTTGGATGATGTTTCGCAGCGGTTGAAAATTGCGCTTAATAGTGGTTTATCCAAAGAACAGATGATCGCTAATTGGTTGACAGCAAATCCTTCACTGAAGCTTGGAGATCACATATTCAACAGGATTGTGAGTGGTATGCGTAGGAAGCAGACTGCACAAATAGTAATCGATGAAATGATTGCGAGTGAAACATTTCAGTTACCAATTAAAATTAGTGGTTCGGATCGATCTGTGCTACGGAGACTCGACCGGTGCTATTTTCGAACCAAACAGTTATATTCCATTCAGAAGAGTTTGTATCATGTTAAAGCAATTTCCTGTTACAAGTCCAGTATTCGATCCGATTTGTTGACAGTTCCGTTTGTGAAACGCGCCATTCAAGTTATTGGTGAATCTATCAAAAGTACAAAGAACTCGCCAAATATTCCGCGCAAGGTCGAAAACATTTTAAGTCAGATGTTGACCAACCTATTCCCGGAAAATAACAAATATTTTCGTGAGTTTTTCTCTCATAAGTATTCACTGGCGAAGAAAATAATGTTTGGTCCTGCAGAAACTAATTTTTACAACACTTTTGTTACCCGGATCGGCTACGTCGAAATGATCTACTCTATAGTGTTTATTTGCTCGCTACTAGAAGCGTGTCGTTCTCTATTGGGAGTGATGAGAAGCTGTCAAAGTTTGGACCGATTGAAATCCCTATTGCGATACGTGTCAAATTTGCGTATCGCCGAACTTGGCCAGACGCAGGAATTTAACAAAATTAAACAAACGTTCGATCGAATGTTCGAATCGTTAAAGTCCACGAAAGCTAATTCGGAAAAGGATAGAACTAGCTTGGATTACTTGAATGATCACTTTCAACAAAAAGCAAAAATTCTCGAGTATTTGCAGCAGTGCATGGCTAGTGAATGGTTGGTCAGCTTCGAAGATATCAGAATGGCTTGTGACGCGAACACAGACTTATCAACGATTCATCGGATGATCGATTGGAATTTGACTTTTGCTGGGCAGAATGGCATCTACGAAGAAATAAGTAAACTGTGGAAAACGAATCACGTAATCCTAGGATCGCTGGCGTCGACGCACATGCATCTGCTAGACAACGATCCTTCGGTAATAGCGGGAATATTGGCCAACATTGAACGTAAACTTATTGTTACCAAGGAGGAAGACTATATCACGGAAACGGGGCGAACCTTAGAAAAGTTAGAAGTGAAACTATCTTCTGAGAAGGTGATACTTCTCCATAACCGACTCATGCGGTACTATGATAATATATTCTTTTTGGATAATAAATATAGAGCGATCGGACAATTTTTCAAAATCCAAAAAATTGATCTGAATGAAGATAACGTTAAACGGATGCGGGCTGAGGATGAAAGAGAGTTACAAGAGATTTTTGACAGTCGTTTAAGTGATATGCGAGAATTGCTTAGAGAAGGTGGGATTGCCACGATTGATGAGTTGATTGTTAACCTACATAAAAATCCAGCACGTATTTGTATGGCATTGGAGTACTACCAGTTAGAACTCTGCGAAATTCTGATAACTACAGGATACTTCGGAGACAATTTCTATTTGCTGAAGCAACGGATTCCAATGATTCATGGCAGGAACTACAGAAACTATCTAGCTCACGACTCTCTGTCCTACAACGTTCTCACGGATAGTAGTCGAGCTTTGGTGCTGATAAACGCTTTAGTATTGGCGAACTCTTCTATCGACCTATTTGAAAAGAGTCGAAAACCGGATGCCAGACTGCTAGATTTTCCGAACCAAGAATGTAAAGAAAAATGGGTTGTAAGCCAGCTAGCCTTAGCTAAAGTCATGCGTAGCATGAACTTTAAGCAGATTATCGAATGCATTGATGGTGGATCAGATCCATTTGGAATGTTTTGCAGCAAAATCAGTACTACAGGACCACTCAGGTCCGAGTTGACTTGTGTAGATTTGATAGATCCCAACATTGTAGGCGATTATATGGTTGATTATTTCGATAGAGTCATTTGTTCCACTAGAAAGAAGTTGCGAAGTGTACAATTTCGGTGTATGCATGCATTACAACAATCTAACTACGAAAAGTCCTTCCATTTGTTTAAGGAGCATGCACCTGTAAAAAATTCCACTCTTCCTCAAGCCTTCTTTTCATGGGAGTTGATCATTGATTATCTTCTGACGGAAATGAAAGACTGGGAAGAAACAGACTCACAAGGTCAAACGGTTCTTCACCGATTGCTTCACGCGGGTAACTGGGACAGAGTAGAATTATTACTGGAAACCATGCCCGAGACTGATGTCAACGCTCGAGATGCAAACGATATGACTCCTATCAAATACTGTATTAAGCAGGGAAACTCCCGGATCGCTCAGCTTCTCCTATCCAATGGTGCTACTGTATCGAGCAGTGATCAACAGTTAGCGATCGTTTGTTATTTGAACGATTTATTACCTTACCTGTTTACCACATACAACGAGGATGCGTTAAAGAACAAAACCTACGCCTTTACAGCTGTCAGAGCAAACAACAAAGATGCTTTACAGTACCTCGTAAAACATTTCTACAATGAATCTCACCGTCCCCTTAAAGCAGAACATCTACCGGCTTGCCTATCACTAGCAGCCTACTTGGGTCATTACGAAATCATGAACCACCTAACCAACCTCACCGACGTCAACTACTATTTGCCAGAGAAAAGCATTCAGGATGGCAACACTGCTCTGCAATATGTGCTAAGAAGACACAATTGGGCAGCTGCCAAACTGCTGCTGGAGCACGGAGCATCGCCAAACTGGATTCACCCGAATCAGACACAACCATTCCGAACTGCTCTTCTGCTGGCAGTGAACGCTAATAGTTGTCAAGCTGTAAGAATGCTAATGAAAACAGTTGATCGACAAATTTATCTGAAGTCGGTTGAACTTCAACATCCGATAGCGCTGGCCATAGAGAACGGATCCATGAAAATGGTGGAATGTCTCCGAGAACTCAAATTTGGTGCGCTTGACAGCGGCAGGGTTTTACATCAAGCTATTGAACAAAAAAAGCCCGAATTTATTGAAATGCTGTTCCAGGAGATGAATGTTTCCATTCAGGAGTGGACGAAATCCAACAGCTGTGTTCTGGATACCATTGGTGGTTTAATGAGTCGTTCCAGGCTAGTCGCTTACATGCAACAACCACATAAATATCGGATGACGGCAATTGCTGTAGCGGTCCAAGAGAGGAATGCCGCTTTGCTAAAATCGTTGTTGGAAAAGATGGAAGAGTTCCTTGATTTTCAGGGAATGTTTCTTAGCAGTATCAGATCTTACAAAAAACAAAAGTTGATCGAATCTCTTGATTGCACAAATATTCTTAGTAGCACACGTCAACTGCGCTTGTACGAACATTTACTTCAGGATTTAAAATCTAATTCTGATATAGAAAACGTTTCATCGAAAATATGGGTTACTTTTGTAATAGCTTCCGAACGGATTTCAGTTTACGGCAAACTGACAAAATTTAGCAAAGACGATACAGTAGTTAACTCTCCGCATACCGACATAGAATACAACATTAATGCTGATACGGAACAGCCGAACCCAATCCAAGCATCATTCGAAATGTTAATAAAAAATATTGATTACTCAAACAGATTAATTTGCGGATCACTCCAACAATACTCAAATAACTACCCTTGGTACTTCCTAATCATTGAAGATTCGTCATATCTACTAGAAACCAAAGCTGCCGAACCAACGCGAGCACTACAACACATCGTGAACTTTGGAGATCACACCGGAGAGACTTCCCTTCATTGCGTTTCCATTGACAAAGGCAGCATCGACATTTGGAACTTGCTGCTCGAATACGGCGCCAATCCTCTAGCAACGAATTCGGTCCAACAGACTCCGCTGCATCTAGCACTGATCGGTCCGGACTGCACCAAAGCTATGGATCTTCTGAAACGCTGTGTCGACCACGATTTGAAATCCTCGGATGGCATTCCCGCCATCCATCTACCCAATATACAAGGTTTTCGACCCATCCACCTAGCAGCTATGACCGGAAAAATGCAGGCGGTTAAGTTTCTACTCGATCATGGGGCTGATCCAAGGGCGCAGGATGATCGTGGTTGTACAGCTGCTATGTACGCCCTAGCAGGAACTCACTGGACCACAGCTAAGTATCTGCTGGATAGCGCACCCGATTCTATAAATATTCAAGATAATGAAGGGCAAACAATACTTCACCGTTCGGCTGGACAACATAACCTGAAAGAGCTTCAGCTTCTGTTGACGTATGACGTAAATCTCTTTTTATTGGATAATGATGAAACTAGTGCAGTTCAACAGGCGATCGGTGCCAAAAATTCTTCTTGGTTGAAAAAACTATTCGCTTACGCTAGTTCGAAAGGTTTGACAGGGTTAACCGATAGTATCGGAAAGCAGGGATTTCCTGCATTTCACCTAGCAGTGTACTACAACGATCCTGAGTCAATGCGTGTGATTTTAGAATATGAACTCGGTCATGAACTGTTAGGTGATTTCTCGGAAGCTAGTATCCGGGGAATACGCGAAGCTTTAACCAGAAGTGCGACAGATATGAAATTAACCCCACTTCACATGGCAATGCGGTTAGGCAATTTGAAAGCTGTTGAATTTATTTTACACTGTCAGGAGCTTCATAATCGACAAGCGAAGCAAAAACTGAACGTTGCAGATGAAAGCGTTGGTCCACAAGGCGGTCGTCCCTTGTTAGATATTGCGCTGGAAAGCAACGACGACGCACTGCTTGATATGTTACTGAAATCCGTCAGTTGATCGCGAAATACATAGTTGCTTAGCGAAATTACATATAAAATTTATGTTATTTTCAAAATATCACATTCCTGGAACATACGGAAGATTATTTTATATTTCATATTGCTCTAAGATTAACAATTTAAGGAAATTAAATATCGGAAAAATAAAGGACTGAAGTTCAATTTTTTAGCAGGTAACGGGTGTTCAATAAAAATGAGAATGAGAGAATTGCTCTCTGGACTCCCTAGGAATGGATGACATGCAGTGATGTCACCTGTACTGATTTATCTAGAAAGGTACAGATTTTTGAAGCATTTTTGGGACAGATTCTGTACACTACACATTAAAGATTTTTGTAAATCAAATCAAAGGGATGATGTCTAAGTGAAAGCCGAGCGAATCTTCTCCGAGTGCATACGTTTACTTTGACCTGCTCCATTTGAATTCCTACAAGCAGGTTTCTCGAACCCTATTGAAATTACCAGCCCCATCTCAGCCTCTCGCCGCCAGTCTGTTGGCCACCTTTGGGTGCAAACAAAGTGGCAGCAAGAATTTGAGCTGGAGCTGATATTGACAATACCCAGTCAAACTCATCCGGAATGCTAACTAGTTTCTTGCGGAATTCCAGCTCAAATAAAACAACCGAGTCAGAATATCTAGTTTGATTTCCCCGAAAGAAAAATATATATAAGAAAAATGATTTTTTTAAAACAACCTTGTTATTGTTTGGGTACAGAATCCGGTACAAATTTTTCTGTAAAAGAGTATAGATAGAAAAGATTTTTCAACTCCCGGTACAGATTTAATTGTGGCAACATTGATGGCATGTTTCCTTTCGCTCGGGTGCTGTCAGCTGTCAGAAGATGGCGTCGAAACAGCAAGCACTCTGCGAGCGTGTGAAACATGGTCATCGTGCAAAAAAGTTGACAGTAGACCACTTTCTAGACAAAAACGTGCCTATGAGTTCAGTTTACCGGATTCTGGCAGCCCTGAGCGTGGAGCGGAAGGCCGGTAGCGGCCGTCCGGCGAAGATAATGACGAAGAAGAAGAAGGAAGCGTTGAAAAAGCTGTTCGATAACAAGAACGGAACAAGTTTGCGTGACACCGGCCTAAAATATCACTGCTCCCATACCTTGATTTACCGAACCCTCAAAATGGAGGACGCCATCTGTCGGAAGAAGACTAGCGATCGTGAAATCTCAGTGCAGGTGGATGACAAAAAACTACGATGATATGCTGTACGTCGCCACATCGGAGAGAGGGATTTCCGTGGTTCACGCCGAACGGTCTGGTTATCAATCAACAAGTGTACCAGGAGGAACGTCTTGAGAAAATTCTTCTGCCGATCTTAAAGGAGCATCATGCGGATGGGAAGTACGTCTTCCCATTACGCCAAGAAGATGCTGGAGTATCTTAAGCAGAAAAGGTTACTGTACAACTTGCCCCAGTGCCGTCCCATTGAGGATTTTTTCGGCTCCCTCAAAATAATTCAAAAATAATTGGTGGGCCAAGGATACGAAGCAGTTTACCACCAGGATCCGGAATTGTATCCGGAAGATGGACGTCAGTGCCGTCCAGCGCTCTTGTGAGAGCGACTAAGTTGCGTCGTACGGCTAACCAGGGCCCATTCTCCAATATTCGTTGAAGTTTTTATGAAGAATAAACATTATGTTTTTAATAAAAACTACTACAGACTACTTGAGGAGCATTGTTTGGGAATAACAATTGATCCAGTCCAAGCAAAAATTTCGCCTGAGAGCCACCATTGCGGGCCACGACCATCTTTACCGTAACTTGGGATGAAAAAGAAAGTGTTGATGTGGTACTTACTTAACGGAAGGCCCCGACTCAGTGACACTCCTATAAGTACCACGGATTGGGTAGTGGGTGGGTTGTTAGTCAGGATTCGCTTCGAGCAAGCGATGCGACTGAGAATATACTTTCGCGCATAAGATGTTTGAATAGTTTATTGACTGTAGGATACGTAAATGTTCTAGGCGTATAAACTCTGGGTAATCGTTTATCGAGATTGTTTCATCGAAAACAACTTGAGCTCCGGACAGCCGGCTGTCGGGAGTGTTGTCGATAATGTAAAATTGACCATAAACAATGAGTTTAAAAGTGGTATTGTGGAACATTCATAAATTATGTCACGCAAAGATTACCCAACACTAACTAACTCTCTGTCATATTACCACGTTATTTTTCCCCTTGTTCTAATACGAATAAAATGATTTTAGTTAGGACCATAAAACATTTGTTCCTCGTGCTGAAATGGTTGCCGCAAATTGGTAATTGGATTTGAATTGATCTTGCGAATTGTCAATTCTCCACCTTCATACATAATTCAAAAGTCATTCACTCAGATAAGACCATGCGTATTTCCCACACGCATTAAAGACCCAGTAGATTCGTTTCCTAGTTGGTCAAATAAACACTAAACAAACAAATAAATTAGTTTGCTCAGTCTAAAGAAATGTCAGCTCGATTGGCATCAACCGGCGGATACGTGTTCCCTTACAATGCCATCAAATGAAAGTACATTTAAAATTACATACGACAAAATATGTGCAATTCAGAATATAACGAAATGAAGATTGCTTAATTATTTGCATTTAAAAAAAGATCGGAAAAAAATAGTTGCATAACCAAGGTGGTTCATTTTCAAAGATAGCACTGCTGATGAATCACTGTATAAAAATTGGTGATAAGGGACGCGGACGAAAATAGCTGACCACCGCCCGTTCAAGAGATAACATGTTATAAGCACAACCCACCCTAATTCAGTTTAAATCTTTTTTCGCCTTTTTGAATTTCTTATAGAAAAATGTGTAGAATTTGCTCAAATTCAAA
This sequence comes from Topomyia yanbarensis, assembly GCF_030247195.1. Classification (NCBI taxonomy): domain Eukaryota; kingdom Metazoa; phylum Arthropoda; class Insecta; order Diptera; family Culicidae; genus Topomyia; species Topomyia yanbarensis. Next base: position 38,996,026 of record NC_080671.1, on the reverse strand, counting down.
AAGTTTTTCCGGTGCATGGAACGCCGAGTCTCATGTATCAATCGACATAGTTCGACGGGTTGGGACAATACCTGCGTACATGTAGGGGAACACGAGGCTATTCGGACCTACCTAAGTAAATCGCCCTTTTAGGTGGATAGATGTGAAAGAATTTATCAGTCAAAGGTCGTAATTGAAACGTCAGTTACATTTTGGTGCCATAAAAGCTCATTTGCACCACTCCATGACAGCGCTAGGCGGCGATTGGCGAAACTGTACGTTTTTCCATACTTTTACAATGTAGGAGTAATTCGGACCTCCCGACGGGGCAATTGAGACCGTCAATTTTATTTTGCGATGAAGTTATGTTTATCTATAAAATATTTATTGGAGAAACTCCTTAAGAGCAATGAAAATAAATTGCGTTTCAAAAACTTAATCTGGTTAGTCAGAGCTGTCGATTGGCACATCATAACGTGTGCAATCATGTGCGTAGCCGCAAGCCACTGAATAGTGGTTGATGGAATAGGGGACCTGAATAGCCCGGTACGCTCATTACTCACAAAAGTGGTGATCGTCTTGGATATATCTGTGTTTTCACCCAAAAAAAACATCATTCAATAAAATATGAGTCTCAAGCTTTCCAAAACACTTACTTGTTATTGTTTGTCTTTTTTATTTGCTGCTTTAATCACTGTTTTACCATTATAGTGATTTTTGTTTTGAGGATGACAAAAAAAATGCAACATGTATCTCCTTTCAAAAAAACAAAGCTGTCAAATTTAAGGTTTTACAAAAGCGATTCCACAAATATGTACGACATTCAGAAAGTTTTAGGATTTTCAGAGAAACCCGGGGGGGGGGTTCGAATTGCCCCCACTGCAATCAAATTTCTATAATGACAATTTTGCGCTAATAATTGGTTTCAGGAAATCAATTTAATAAACCAATTCTATTACCAAACTCTTCGAAATATTCCCTTTATATCCAAATGTAAAAAATACTCTGCAATTTTTTTTTTAAATTTGACGAATTGCTACTGAAAGTAACTTTATCAACTTTTTACTGGTTATACTAAAAGACGAACGAAAGAAATCTTACATTTTCTGTACTTGATCACGAATTTAAGCCACTGGATTTCTGAATACAAAACATTCTCATTATCAAAAAAAACCATCAATAATGTAGAAACAAAAACGGCCTGCCAATGAATGTTTACAAAAGCTTCCCTCTAGGAAAAGTCGAATTATATTCTTTTTCGAGGTTGAATCTTTGCACTTCTTTGCACCATACGGCTTCAAATTATTATACTTGCGAGTTAAATCCAGTATCCAAAAAAGTCATGTGTATAATTTCCCTAGTCAAGGAATAAATACACCTCTAACATAACGACGACCAGGAAAATCTCACTATTGCTGCTTTCACTTTCATGGGTTTACGAAAGACTAAAAATTATTCGCAATATGCAAACAAAGACGTTTAACTTTTTGCCTAACAATAAGTCAGTGTTTTACTGGATGATGGAAAAGTAATGATAAATTCAATTAAAATATTGAAGATTTCAGTAAATTATTCGTAAAACTATCGAATATATTTTTGGCAAGTATTTAAAACGATTGCTGATCTCCGTAAAATATTATTTTACTGTGCAAATCTTCAAATGAAATTACTGAATTACTTAGTGTGTACACGCCCGTGCGCAGAAAATTCTCAAGGGGAGGGTTTTGATTTTTTTCGTTCTTCATAAAAAATGTATAGAAAGATTCAAACTTTGAAAAAAAAAATTCCGAGGACTGGAGGGCCCAGCCTGTGTACCAATCGACTCAGTTTAACAAACTGGGTAAACTTCTGTTACCGAGAAGGTATTTCGGCAGACACCGAAGCTTGCTGGTTCGTGGTAGTGTCGGATTGGTTGTAGTAGTTAAGCCTACCGACTATACCCATACCTCCTGTATCTAACAATTCTCATCCATCCCGGGCACAGATACTACTTCAGTAGCGATTGTGCTCTTGTGTTTTTTTATTTTGTGTTAATTGTTCATTAAAATTGCCCATTTCAGCTTCGCCATATATCTGACCTGCTCAGGTCCAGTGCAAATATTATCACCGGTTGAGACACTAACCGATCCGATGGTGTCGACCATAATACTTTTCTTTTTACAATCACCTTCGCAGGGTTTCTTATCTGCTAGTTGATGCTGAGAGTTTGTCAGCGGCGGTATTTTTCTCGATACCGATGCCCATTTTTGCGAGCCATTTTGCTGCCAGCCTCTCCGAAGGAAAGATCATCTGCGGTGTAATTTCTCCAGACAACGATTACCCGATTCTCTCAGACTGCGTGTTTTTCCTTCTTAGCTCTCATTGCTAGCCCGCTGACCGTCCTTTTTTGAGTAACTAGTTGTAACTCGCAACTGTTGCTAATATCGAAACTTGTCGGAACCTGAATCGATCCAGAGAAACCGTCCAATTGGCCATACCCTCTCCAATTACCCCGGCAAGGTTTCTTTAACGACTTGTTTCTTGAGTGACTGAATTCAAATGACAATTGATATGTCAAAACGATTCCCAGTATGACGAATTTCGCGCTAAATCATATTCAGAGTTGGCAGCATATTAATGAAACTTTCTGTACATGAAGACTTTGTCACATGTACCCACTTTGCATACTTTATTTTTCCAAATATGATCTAGACTGTCTTTTTACCCGACCAGGAGAAAATAACTGGCCAATAATCCGAGCATACTACTTTCTGGTATCTTACCAAAACTTGGTATGAATTGATTATTAATACCTCATTGAGGTATTAAGCAGGTATTGAAGAAGTATTTTTCAATACCTACTTAATACCTCAATGAGGTATAATACTTTATGTTGGTATTATTGATGTATACCAGTGATTGTTACAAATACCAAATCAATACCTTAGTGAATACCTCCATACAATGAATTTAGTTATTGGAAGGTTGAAAAGGTTTTGTTATTAATCAGGTATTATAATAACTCGTTTCATTATCAAAAAATTATTCCTAGTGCATGTCTCAGTTATTATTTCAGGTATTTTACCTCTTATGCAAGGCTCCTCAATACCTTATTGTGGTGTGCAAGTATTGGGTACAGTATACCCGAATTTGGTATTCTGAAGTTATTTTCTTCTGCTCGGGTAAAAGGGTCAAACTTTTGTTTACCAATTTTTTTCAAATGACTATAGTCTAAAAGTAACAAATCCTACAAAAAATGTTGTAGGAGTGAATTTCACAAAATTAGTCAAATTTTTGAATAAAAATATTGAAAAAATTCTTCATCGACTCATACACTGAAAAAAATCGATTTTAGAAATTCGATTTACAAAAATACATATTTGTTTTGGATGAAATTTTGTTCCAAGATAAGTAATTATGTTCCCTACCTACCATCAAATATTCAAGTTGGGAACTTTCAAGGGAAAAAAGTAATTTAAAAAAAACTTCCTTGCCAAAACTGATTTTTTTAGTGTATTTTTATTCAGGGTCCATAGCCCAGAGACCAGAACCCAGATTTCCGAGGAGAGAACCCAGACTCCAGATTCAATAGCCCAGAGTCCAAAGTCCCGAGACCAGAATCAAGAGTCGCGAGGCCTTAACCCTAAATACTGATGCGAGTCTAGAATCCAGAATCCAGAGTTCGGTGTCTAGAATGCAGAGTACAGAGTCCATAGCGCAGCGATCAGAACCCAGAGTTCCGAAGTCCAGACCGCAGAGTTCAGCAGAGCTCAGAGTTCAGATGCTAGAGACCAGAGACCAAAACCTAGAGTCAAGAATCCAGAGACCAAAAACCAGAGTGAAGAGTGCAGCATCCAGAGTTCAAAGTCCAGAATCTAGAGCTCAGAGTCCAGAGACGAGAATCCTGAGAACAGAGTTCAGAGTCCAATGATCAGAGTCCTTAACCCAAAATACTGAGCCCAGTGACCCGAGTTCAGAGCTCCGAGTCCAAAACCCAGAGTCCGGAGTACAGAGCCCGGAGACCAGAATCCAAAATCCAGAGACCCGAGTGCAGAGCCTAAAGCTCCAGTCTAGAGTCCAGAGTGCATAGTACAGAAATTCGAGGCCAGCGCCAAGAGTGTATCATCCAGCAATGAGAGTGAAGAGTCTAGAATCTAAAGTTCAATGTCCATAGTACAGTGACCAGAACCCAGAATCCAGCGTCCCGAGGGGAGAGCCAAGAGTCCAGAATCCAGAGTCCCGAGTGCAGGTTCTAGAGCTCAGAGTCTAGAGTCTACAGTTCGGATTCCATAGTCCAGATTCAAGACACCAGAGACCATAGTTCAGAGTCCAGAGTCCATAGCACAGAGTATCGAGGCCAGAACCCGGTGTCCAGAATCTAACGTGAAGAGTGCAGAGTTCACATTCTAGAATCTATACTGACTGGGTATTTTCGGAATGGTCTTGACGAGTAGGTGCCAGAAATTTATGTCTGACGCCATGTTGAAAGCCAAGATGGCGACTTCCGGATGTAGATTATTACGATTACACTTCGGATTGTTTATCTTTGCACAGCACTTGATACTGTTTATCTTTGGTTTATACAATTGATCCATAATTATAATTTTACTAAAACTGCTCTTCACAACTGTTATTACTAGACTGCTCTAAATTCATTAGTTTTGTATTTCTGTTATTTGGTAAAAAGAATATTTTTTTTATTTCGATTATAGAGGTTTTAACATTAAGGTCATTCGTCTCTTCGCGCTAGAAAAATCTATTATGAAAAATTTCTAACCCTATGTGCGGGGTCGGGATGCGAACCCAGGTGCGCTGCGTACAAGGCAATCGATTTACCAACTACGCTACGCCCACCCCCAAAATAGAGTAATGATGCAGGTAAGGTACAGGTAACCAGGGTAATATGCCAAACGAATGCCGAATTCGTTACTAATACTTTTTGCATGTATCTGGAAGTAGCAGTTGGGAAATTGGATTCTGAGATGATTATGACATTCATTGGTTTAGTTTTCGATAAAAATGCGCTGAAAAAAAAATCAGTTTGGACAAGGAAAAGTTTTTTTTCAAATAACTTTTTTTCTTGAAAGTTCCCAACTTGAATTTTTGACGGTAGGTAGGGAACATAATTACCTATCTTGGAATAAAATTTCATCCAAATCAAAGATGATTTTTTGTAAAACGACTTTAAATTTTTTAAATCGATTTTTTCAGAGTAGTAGTCGATAAAGATTTGTTTCAATATTTTTATTCAAAAATTCGACTAATTTTGTGAAAATCACTCCTACAACATTTTTTGTAGGATTTGTTATTTTTAAACTATTTCCGACCCTTTTTAAAAGACAGTCTAGATCATTTTTGGAAAAACAAAGTATGCAAAGTGGCTTTTTGTGACAAAGTTCTCATGTACAGAAAGTTCCAATTAAAATCTGAGAGAGTGCTGCCAACATTTGTGCGAATTGGCGCGAAATTTGTCGTACAGACCCTAGCAACCAAAAGTTCGTATAAGGGAGCTGCATAAGCTTCTCGTTTTAAGTAATTTTTCAGTACGTTTTATGTTCTAATAGCGGTTTAAGCAGCTTTCAAGTTACATTAAAGCTTAAGCAGCTTGAAAATCCACTAAGAACTTTATGTGAACTTTAAAATGTGCTTTTTAAGTATTATCCGAACTTCTGGTTGCTTGGGGAGGCCTGCAGAAAACTGAACGCGTCCCCGAAAATGAGAAGGTTGATATCAAGAACTTCGTGTATATGGATTATAACACGAAAGAGATACGACTACTTAAACCATATTCCACCGCGTACTACCGACAATGCCATTTAAAATTCCATGCTTTTAGTGGAGCAGTTTATAAAGGTCCGAGGCAATATTCCCAAGAGTATGTATTAGAGTGACAAGAAAAAAATGACCTCCATCGGCCCACCCCTGAGTCGATTCATAATCCCACCAGGAGTACTTGCCCCAAATTTGGATTTTTCGACAATTTATATGGCGAAAACCCACTAACTTGCATTTCGCCGCTAGGTGGCACTGTATGCATTTTTCTTCTATAAAAAGTTTATGTTGGCGCCCTCTACGCCGTCACATGTGGAACCAAAATTTTCCAACCAAAACATAACTCGTATTATGTACTACAATTATTCTGAACATACTATTGAGCTAAATCTAACCACTATTTCACAAAAATGTATAGTTCGTGGGAATCGAGTATTGATACACTACCATGCACTGCTTGGCCCTATGCAAAACTGACTCAGACATCACTTCGCTAAAAGTTTAATAACTTCTTTTAACAAAGTCGGATTGACTAGCAGTCCTCGGCAAAGTTGTAGCCAATTAAATTATCTATCTTATTTCACTTACAGTGATAATACGATACATACAGTGCAACCTGGCGACGAAAATGCGAGCTGGTGGGTTTTCTCCATATAAATTGCCGAAAAATTCCATAACTTCAAACACTTCGGTCCGGTAGCTAGACTTGTCCGATTTGCTTCAAATTTAGTGCAAGTACTCCTGGTGGAACTAGAAAGCTGCTAAGGGGTGGGCCAATTGAGTTTTCAAAAATTCATTATTTTTCTGGGCAATCTAGTATATACTCTCTTAACATGTCATGACTGGATGTTTCAACCCAGCAACGCTTATTCTAACCCTTCATTGATTTTCGAATTTATTTTTTACCATTAGGCCATGATTCGCTAGCACTAATCTGCCGAAATTAGGCTATATAATGGGCACACAAATTTCATTACACTAGCACTGAAAACACCATTTAAAGGACCCGTGGGGGGAAAAGCAGTGGAGCCGAACCGGATCATCTGCCTCATAATTTATGCACCCATCAATATTTATGCATTATGAATGTATGTCCTTGTTTACGATTATAAACTGTTTAACGGCTTGATATTAAATTTTATTACTACTTTTACGCTGCAGCATAGCTTCACCTCCACTGGGAGGCTCACTCGGTGTGTATGATCCTGATGCGAAAAGTGCAACCATTGCACCCCTCCGCTACTCACCACACCATAATGTGCGCGGTTGCTTTTACGACGAGTGAATAACTTCATTGCCAGTTCTTCTAGCCCATGTATGGTTGCTGATAATTTTAAGTGCTCTGTTTGTCAACCATAATAGCATATATATGGCTTTTTTATCCCGAAGGAAACTGCCACAGCACCGACTCAATAACAACGATTCTCGTGAAGCCAGAATAAGCCATCACGGGTGAGTACATATTTCGGAACCAGGCTTCGTCCCATCAGCAGAGGGAGAGAGAGGGAGGGGTTTAAAATATGCTTCGTCATTGGAAAGACATAAATCTCGAACATGAAGCCGAAGGCATCCTGCTTCGGGGACACATTTGAGTCTGGCTTTCAATTAAAGTTTTTCACTTTCCCGTTAATTGAATGGTAACTTTATCGTTCCATTCGGTCGGATGTAGCTGGTGACGAGGTGTATCCGCATTGTTAGTTCGTCATGCCACGATGATGAATACTGTTTTCGTTTCTGGTTGTGGCGTAGCACTTGAGAAGCCCTCCGTAGGTAAATATGGTTTGGTTCTGCATTTCGATACATTGACAACACAATGATAGAGCTGGTGAAAATATCCCATAATACAAAACATGACGTGTACCGTGATAACAAGTGTAACTATTTGTCTACACTCGCACAGAGTTGTACGAGCAGTTGACGTAGAACTACACAATAAAATAAAAAAATAGTACATACGTCTCCCAACCTTTGAACGGAACGGATCGTTATATTTCACAGTGGTGTTCGGTGTGTAAATTTTAGTGAGTCAAGGTCATCCTTTGTTCGTTCGTTAGCTGTCGTTCTGCTGGTGCCGAAAGTAAATCCAGCACATTGTTTTCGCTGGTGCGGAACAATCGACGTTGTTTGCAGATAAGTTTTGCTTTATTTTTTTCCCTCGTTTGCTTTCTTTCCTTTTCCCTACTTTTACTCTACCTTGTAATCAAATAATAAGACACATTCCCGTTTATATAACGCTCTGCCCTCGTGCTTAAATGGCCGAGGGCGAAATACCATCTGATGTAATCATGGAAGTCCCTGATCCCCCTAATACTCGCATTGCTCCCCGTATAAAGCAGTACCCAGAAGGTTCCTCTGGGCCATGGGTGGTATATTTTCGGACCGGAGAGAAACCGGTTAATATTTTAAAACTTTCTCGAGATCTGACTGCTAATTACCCGGCCGTAACTCAGATAACACGTGTTCGGGCAAACAAGATACGTGTTCTAGTGAATGATCTCGGGCAGGCAAACGCGATTGCTTGCTGTGAGCGCTTTACGCGGGAATTTAAAGCGTACGTGCCTTGTGTGGCCTGTGAAATCGATGGGGTAGTGTCCGAACCGGGCCTGAAATGCGAAGAACTGTTGGAGCACGGGGTTGGCTGCTTTAAGGACCCCTCTCTTGAACAGATTAAGATCTTAGAATGCAAACAATTGTATACCGCAAACACCGAGGGAGGTAAGACTACCTACTCTCTATCAGGCTCGCTTCGGGTGACATTCGCCGGGTCCTCTCTTCCCAACTACATCCTCCTTGACAGGGTTCGCCTACCAGTTCGCCTGTTTGTACCGCGGGTCATGAGCTGCAGCAATTGCAAGCAGTTGGGCCACACAGCCACATATTGTGGAAATAAGAAACGATGCGGCAAATGCGAAGGAGAGCATGAGGATGACTCTTGCGACAAAGAAACTGAAAAGTGTATTTGCTGCGGGGGCCCTTCACATGCTCTTAAATCATGCCCTGCGTACAAGCAGCGCGGGGATAAAATTAAGCGCTCCCTTAAGGAACGCTCAAGGCGTTCTTATGCAGAAATGCTAAAGAATGCTTCGCCATCTGTCCCTTCCGAAAATTCCTTTGCTCTTTTGGCTGGCGTTGAGCAAGAATCTGACGACCCACGAGAGGGAACATCTTTGGTTAACCCAGGGGAATCCAGGAAGAGGAGAAATCCAGCCTCCCCTACATTGCCCCGTAAGGGTGCCAAGGTGTCGTCCACTCAGAGTGCGCCATCTACAACCAATAAATCCAACGGAAGTGATGCACAAAAGCCGAAGCAATTTGCTCCAGGACTTGGAAATATTAATTCTAACAAGGAGTACCCACCACTTCCAGGGACACCAAAAACCCCAAGTGTCCCCTTTTTTCAAACAGATACTCAGTCCAGTAGCAGACTAATGAAATTTTCTGACATAGTGGACTTAATTTTCACAGCTTTCAATGTTACTGATCCTCTTAAAAGCCTTCTGATACGTTTTCTCCCTATAGTGCAAACATTTTTGAAGCAATTGACTACTAAATGGCCCCTCCTTGCAGCGATCGTATCCTTCGATGGCTAAGTCATCGAACGAGGTCACCGATTCGATCACTGTTCTACAGTGGAACAGCAGAAGTATCCTCCCGAAAATCGATTCCTTTAAATTTTTACTAAATAGTTTAAAATGTGATGCTTTCGCATTATGTGAAACTTGGTTAACTTCCGATATAAATCTCAACTTCCACGACTTTAATATAATTCGTCTGGATCGAGAAAACCCCTATGGAGGAGTACTTTTGGGGATCAAAAAGTGCTATTCTTTCAACCGAATTAACCTCCCTTCGACACCAGGCATTGAAATTGTCGCTTGTCAAGTTTTAATCAAAGGTAAAGACCTTAGCATTGCTTCCATCTACATTCCTCCTAGAGCCTCGGTAGGGCACCGAACGCTTTGTAATATCACGGAATCCTTACCGGCACCGCGGCTAGTTCTGGGAGACTTTAACTCGCACGGTACGGTATGGGGCTGTCTTCATGATGATAATAGATCAACATTAATCCAAGATCTTTGCGATAATTTCAACATGACCATCTTAAACACGGGAGAAATGACGCGGATTCCTACACCACCAGCACGCGCAAGCGCGTTGGATTTATCGCTTTGCTCGACATCGCTACAGTTAGATTGCATGTGGAAGGTGATCCCTGATCCCCACGGTAGCGATCATTTGCCTATCGTGATTTCAATTGCTAACGGTTCAAGACCATCGAAAACAATCAATGTCTCGTATGACCTCACACGGAACATTGATTGGAAGAGTTACGCGACCGCGATATCCGTTAAAATCGAATCCACTCAAGAACTTCCTCCGGAGGAAGAGTACAGGTTTTTGGCTGGCTTGATTCTCGACAGTGCGAATCAAGCTCAGACTAAACCAGTACCCAGCGCGAATACCCATGGACGGTCTCTCACCCTGTGGTGGGATAAAGAGTGCTCAGAGCTGTACGCGGAAAAGTCCACTGCATATAAGGCCTTCCGGGAAGACGGGTTACTCGCTAGCTATCAACAGTACGCGTCGTTAGAAAGGCGAATGAAGAGTCTAATGAAAGCCAAAAAACGCAGTTATTGGCGCCGGTTCGTCGACGGGTTAACGAGAGAAACAGCGATGAGCACTCTTTGGGGTACGGCTCGACGTATGCGTAATCATAATAGTACCAACGAGAACGTGGAATATTCAAACCGTTGGATATTCGCTTTCGCCAAGAAGATCTGTCCGGACTCTGTCCCGGTACAGAAAACGTACCGCGCCGCGTCTTCTCACGATACCGCGAACGAAACACCGTTTTCGATGGTGGAGTTCTCACTTGCTCTCTTATCGTGCAACAATAACGCCCCAGGGTTAGACAGAATCAAATTCAACTTGCTGAAGAATCTGCCTGACACTGCAAAAAGGCGCCTGTTGAATTTATTTAACAAGTTTCTTGAGGGTAACATTGTCCCTTATGAATGGAGGCAAGTGAAGGTCATCGCCATCCAAAAACCAGGAAAACCAGCCTCCGACCACAACTCGTATCGGCCGATTGCAATGCTGTCCTGTATTCGGAAGTTGTTCGAGAAAATGATCATGTTTCGCCTCGACAATTGGGTTGAAGCAAATGGCTTACTGTCAGATACACAATTTGGCTTCCGCAAAGGCAAAGGGACGAACGATTGCCTTGCGTTGCTTTCTACAGAAATCCAAATGGCATATGCTAACAGAGAGCAGATGGCATCAGTCTTCTTGGATATTAAGGGGGCTTTTGACTCAGTTTCTATCAACATTCTGTCAGAGAAGCTGCACCAGCATGGTCTTTCACCAATTTTAAATAACTTTTTGCTAAACCTGTTGTCTGAAAAGCACATGCACTTTTCGCATGGCGATTTAACAACATCGCGATTTAGCTACATGGGTCTTCCCCAGGGCTCATGTCTAAGTCCCCTGTTCTACAATTTTTACGTGAATGACATTGACGATTGTCTTGCCAATTCATGCACCCTAAGGCAACTTGCAGACGACGGGGTGGTCTCTGTTACAGGGCCCAAAGCTGCCGACTTGCAAGGACCATTACAAAATACCTTGGACAATTTGTCTGCTTGGGCTCTTCAGCTGGGTATTGAGTTCTCCACGGAGAAAACTGAGTTGGTTGTTTTTTCTAGGAAGCGTGAGCCGGCGCAATTCCAGCTCCTATTAATGGGTGCAACGATCAACCAGGTTTTCACATTTAAATATCTCGGGGTCTGGTTCGACTCTAAAGGTACCTGGGGATGTCACATTAGGTATCTGAAACAGAAATGCCAACAAAGGATCAATTTTCTCCGAACAATAACTGGAACATGGTGGGGTGCTCACCCAGGAGACCTGATCAGGTTGTACCAAACAACGATATTGTCGGTGATGGAGTACGGGTGTTTCTGTTTCCGCTCCGCTGCGAACATACACTTCATCAAACTGGAGAGAATCCAGTATCGTTGCTTGCGCATTGCCTTGGGTTGCATGCACTCGACCCATACGATGAGTCTCGAAGTGCTGGCGGGCGTTCTTCCGCTAAAAAATCGATTTTGGGAACTCTCATATCGATTGCTCATCCGATGTGACATTCTGAACCCGTTGGTAATTGAAAACTTCGAGAGACTCGTCGAGCTTAATTCTCAAACCCGTTTTATGTCCTTGTACTTCGACTACATGGCACAGAGCATCAATCCTTCTTCGTACAATCCCAACCGTGTCCGTTTCCTAGATACTTCTGATTCTACTGTATTCTTCGACACATCCATGAAGGAAGAGATTCGTGGAATTCCGGACCATATACGCCCGCAGGTGATCCCCAATATATTTTATAATAAATTCCGAGAAGTCGACTGCGACAAAATGTTTTACACTGACGGATCAAATCTCGATGGGTCCACTGGCTTCGGTATCTTCAACAATACTATCACCGCTTCATTCAAGCTCAATGATCCCGCTTCAGTTTACGTCGCAGAGTTAGCTGCAATTCAGTACACCCTTGGGATCATCGACACTCTGCCCACAGATCACTACTTCATCGTTTCGGACAGCCTCAGCTCTATCGAGGCTCTTCGTGCGGTGAAGCCTAAAAAGCAATTACCGTATTTTCTGGGGAAGATACAGGAGTCCTTGTGTACGTTATCTGAAAAATCTTATCAGATTACCTTTGTTTGGGTCCCCTCTCATTGTTCTATCCCGGGCAATGAAAAGGCCGACTCATTAGCAAAGGCGGGCGCATTAAATGGTGACATATACGAAAGACCAGTCTGCTTCAACGAATTTTTTAGTATTTGTCGTCAGAGGACGCTCAACAGTTGGCAAACCTCGTGGAGCAATGGGGAACTTGGACGATGGCTACATTCGATTATCCCAAAGGTATCAACGAAGCCTTGGTTCGGGGGGATGGATGTGGGTCGGGATTTTATTCGTGTAATGTCCCGACTTATGTCCAATCACTACACCATGGATGCGCATTTGCGGCGTATTGGGCTTGCGGAGAGTAGTCTGTGCGCTTGTGACGAGGGCTATCACGACATCGAACACGTTGTCTGGGTGTGCGCCGGGTATTGTGACGCCAGGTCTCAGTTAAAGGAATCCCTTCGGGCCCGAGGTAGACCACCCAATGTACCAGTCCGAGATATGCTGGCAACTCGTGATTTCCCCTATATGTCCCTTATTTATACCTTCATAAAAACGATAAATATCCCAATTTAGCCCCTCTCTTTTATTTCTCGTTTTTAGAGTTTCCTCCTGCCTTGTGGAACCGATCAGCTCCAGAGTGCCACTATGTAACCGCCATCGCCCTTACCACTACGCCTGCATAGAAGGAAACTGAAGCGAGAGCGACTCGAGGTCCGATGACTTTTGAAGGATTCCCCGCGGGTCCGAAGAATACCATCCGCCAATCCGGTACTCGACGACTTACTATACTGAGGCGCAAATTTGATTCGCTGATCCCCCTCCCCCCCCCCCCCGCCGTTCGAGCGAAAGTTGCAAGTTTTGCTCTTCTTTCCCTGTCTCTCCCCTGTCCTTGATACAACTGCTGCTACACTGATGCGGAAATAAGCCACCCTTTGAATATCTTGACCAAGCATAAGTTTTAGTTAAAAAATTCAAATTAGTATTCTGTATTCCTAGTTTTAAGATAGCTATAATTTTTACTCTTTATTGAAACTCTTGTCCTCCATCTTGTAAATAGAATTGAATCCCTAGTTTTAAGATTTCTGTGAAATTTCTCATAAATATTTGTTCCCCCCTTTTGTGTACTAAACTATATTGTTAGCTTTAAGATAACCGTAAAATATTTCGTAAAATACTATTACTCCCCCTCTTGTATATCAAAGTGAATCCCTTGTTTTAAATTTTTTCATAAAAAAATCTTTTGGCCCTCTTTTGTATATTGAATCTTATTTCTAGTCTTAAGATAGCTGTAAACTTTCTTTTCCTTTGTAAAAAAAAAATATTTCAACATTGTAACCTCCTAGTTTTAAGATATCCAAATGTAAAAACAAAAGCATTTGGCACCGCCAAGCTAACGCATTTGTGCCTATCAAATAAACGAAATGAATAAAAAAAAAAAAATAGTTAGATTATAACGCATTTGTTCATATATTTGGATATATAATATAATTGGAAATATATTTCTTTTTTGTTTATAGAAATAATTTTAATGTTAGTTCTTGTTTGAACTTTGGTGATCCTGTCGCGTCTACACAATCGATACACTACCAGAGTAACTAATGATGTACCTAGTAGCAATAAAGGTTTTATGGTACTCTTGACGCCATTCTTAAAACTTAGATTGCACTTGTAGTTTGCTATAAAACTATAAATGCTACTTGGGATGTTCATCCCTGGCGGTAGTCCATTACACGTGAGCGCCAAGTTCGTATAGAGCGTGATGTACAAAGACAAATTATGCTGCCTTCTGGATGTAGCGAGACGAGAAATTCCTTCTGGATCTTCCTCCGCCAACGCAACCTTTTCTGCTCATAAGAAAAACAGAAATCCCAAGACCTGAGAGGAAAACCGTATCAGATAAGATCATTTAAATAAATACATGATGACAAAAAAATCCATACGTGCTTTAAATATGTGTTAGAATACTTGCTAAATATCAAATTTAGCTCTTCGACGAATTTCGTATTCGTATTTATTAAATCGTATTCAGAGTTGGCAGCACCCTCGCAGATTTTAATGAAACTTTCTGTACATGAAAACTTTGTCACAAAAAGCCACCCACGATCCCAAATCATTATGCTCACTTGACTCAGGAGTGTGACTCCTGAAACTCCAAAAGTTTCATGTCATTTGAACCAGAGATTCAACTTAGGGTAACTTTGTTATATTGCAGAACCCTTGCTTATAACTTATAGCTTAGGGGATCTTGGTCCGTCCCGCGAGTCAAAATTTTCAAAATCGGACGAATTAGCAACTATCTGCCAAGTAAACACCGGCCTTCGGGAGGAGGACCGAATTTTTCACCTGTTTGTCTCGAAATGTGTAACGTCAAGTCCTATATTTTGTCTAGTTCAATGTATCAAGATTCTAACCGCGTGTTAAATCGTCAGTGATGCAATTAAAACCTTACATTGTTTCCGCTTCTGTCTTGTTCATCATCTCCTCTTGGGTCCTTTAGCTCTAACTATGTATTCTACCAGTTATTATTACTGTGCTAGTGTGTATTAATCATATTATTATTTTGTTTGATAATCAAAAATAATTTAAGATTTTAACTGTTTCAACTATGTCACAGAGAACAGACATCCAATTTCGAACAAACAAGGTTAAATACTTATTTTGTCATTTTTTTGTCCCCCCATTCCTCTTTTTTTATTTTCTGACCTCGTCTATGTTATTTACCAATTCATTCTGGATATTTCATTCGAAGGTACCAAGTCTCGGCGATGAATATATTCTCATTAATTTAAGTTTTAAATGCCGAGGTCGGTGGTGCACTGGCAGTGTTGGAAGATATAATGAATTTCTGCATTTGGATTGAACCATAAGTTTTAAAATCGTTATAACTGTTTTTTGAAAACTCGTAGCTCGTAACTCGTACAAAGTTGTTAACCGAGGTTTGAATTATCGTTCAATAAGGCTGGTTTTTCATATTGAGTAAAATAGCGATCTTTATTAACGTAAATGCAAAATAATTGATTTCCTCATAGAAAATCCCATACAAACTTTGAACGCAATGCGCTAACCCGGAAAGTAATTGACCGTTACCAAATTTTGCATATGTATTTGGGACCACAAAAGAAACTCAAAAAGTGTTGTGCTGAAAAATGTCATATGTCGAGCCATTCTATTGTACATACTAAGAATACCAAATCATATGATGTGATGACCGGATGGTTAGAGAAGTAACACTCCTCCTGCTCCCCCACCCCTTGAACCGCTTTCTTTTTCAGTTCGATTTATAAACACTAATTTAGTGTTTAAATAAGTGCTTGGGAATTGCACTCCTGTCATAACTTATTTTATGCTTTACCCTTACTTATTTTGTAAAAGAGTTTATGATTCTAGCGCCTCTCTAAGGTTGGCGCTCTTGGCGGGGGCCAACCCGGCCAACCGTCAGTACTGTCAGTATTTGACTCTTTTTTAAAGCGCATCGTAATAAAATAAGTAACGAATTTCAATATTTTGTTATTGATCTAAATGCTATTCAAGTACCTATGACTAACTTCGCGCCAACTCGAACAAATGGTGCAGCACCCTCTCAGATTTTAATGAAACTTTCTGTACATGAGAACTTTGTCACAAAAGCCAAAATGATCTAGACTGTCTTTTGAAAAGGGTCAAACTTTTTTTACCATTTTTTTCAAATGACTGGGGTGTTTGTAGGAATGATTTTCACAAAATTAGTTAAATTTTGGGCTAAAAATATTTTAAAAAATCGACTCCTACACTGAAAAAAATCGATTTGAAAAATTTAAAGTCGATTTACAAAAAAAACCATCTTTCATTTGGATGAAATTTTGTTCCAAAATATGGAAATTATGTTCCCTACCTACCGTAAAAAATTCAAGTTGGGCACTTTCAAGGCAAAAACCAACTTAATCCACCTAGTAGTGAGATGAGACATTTCTTACACATGCCACTGTTGGATCATTTATTAGTTTGCAGAACTCGTTCATTAGTTTGCAGTTTCTAGCCCTGCACGAATAAAACCTCGAATAAACTGAAAAAATACAGAAAATCAATATAGAAAATCAATAAAACGAAAAAAATAAAAAATAAAAAACAAAATGTTTTCAAATTCAATAAATGAGTACAATAAATAATATAAATCATATTAGTAAAATATGTACATAAATCAAATTAGATTAGTTCATTAAATGCAAAATTAGGCAACATTTAAAAATAGTTATGAAATTAATTAAGCAAAGTAAATTGACTCAAACTAACAAATTGAATGAAATAAATAAGTGGAATGACTGATTATGAAATGAAAAAAAAATGAAAAATGAATCAAATTAATCAATTGAATCGAATGAATTAAACGAATCAAATGAATCAAATAAGCCAAATGAATCAAATAATTCGAATGAATCAAATGAACCAATTGAAACAAATAAATCAAACGAAACAAATGAATAGAATGAATTTAATGAATCCAGTGAATATAATGGATCACATGAATAAAATGGATAAAATGAATAAAATGATTGGAATGAATGAAAAGCATAAAACTAATAAAAAAAAGAACTGAATAAAATGAATAAATAGGACAAACGAATCAAATAAACAAAACGGATAGAATTGATAAAATAAATAAAAAGAAGAAGAAAATGAATTGATTGAATTGATTGAAATGAAAAATTAAGCGATGTTAAAAAGTTATAAATTAATAGAAAAAAAATAAATTGTGTCAAATAAATAATTTGGACGAAATGAATAAATCTGAAAAAAAATATTAAAATGAAGAAACTGAAAACATTTATATTATGAAACAAACCGAATAGAATGCATAGAAGAAAAACAATGTATAAAATAAGTTGAATAAATTATATGAATAAAATGTACGAAAAAATAAACTGATCAGAGTGAATCCAAAGAATAAAACGAATAAAATAGATTAAATTAACCCAAATGAACAAAATGAATAAAAAGAATGCTGAATTAAATAAATAATTAAAATGCAAAGATAAACTTAGTCAAATGTTCAAAATAAATAAAATAAACAAGACGAATAACATCCATGAAATGAATTGACTATTTAGAATGAAATTAAATATCGTTTTTGAATAAAGTAAATGAATAAACCAGATTGTACGAATTTGAGAACTATTGTATCAGAAAGTTATGAATTGTTTTTGAAAATCCTATCATCTGAAAATGGCTAATTAGTATGCAATGAACTTTCTAAAGTTTTCATTCTTTTTTGTTTTCACCTTTTCGTTGTCGTTGTTATTTTCTTGGCGGCATCGTTTAAGATTATCTGGTGTTTCTACTTTATTGATGGACCCTAATTAGTTATAAGAAACCTGGAATGTTTGTTTGTTTTTGTGTTGCAACTCAATATTGGATAGTAAAGTAAGGCAAGCTCACGTGTGCTTTCAAACTCTTTAAACAGAGAGCGACAGACGGAGAATGCGATTTGTGAATGGGAAAGGTAGACATTTCAAAGTTTTCATTTGCATTGACGTAAATAGTGTGAAGCTACGCTATGTCGATAGCACAAAAGCCATTCAGTTGATAATAATGCAGTCTCTTTCCAGTCATCCTTATAGCTTGTATATTATTTCGTTCGAAATTTTCGTTCAGGAAATATGGATAAATGAGTACTAAACAAACCAATACTACAAAAAAGACATGGTTCTAATTTTCAGGATAAGTATTTAATTTGTTGGAAACGCTGCTCTTGATGGATAGACATACTTGACATTACAAATCTTAATTTTATGCGAATAAATATGTTTCTAGTTACATTGGTCATGAAAAGGGTACCTTCGGGTTCATTTGTTGTTACACAGTAATGTGTATGACAAAAATGTAGTCAGATCAAACGTTTCCGTACACAGTACATCCAACGCTTCTCTACTAATTGTGACTGCCATTGAAACATCAATTGAATTGTACTAAGTATAGAGCAAAAATGGACAACAATGAGGTAGAAGAAACTTGGATCCCCCATCGAGTGTGGAGTCTTTGGGAGACTTCTTTTCCCGGAGCTAATTCGTGAAAATGTTTAGACTTTGATCCGTTATTCTTCATAATAGTTCATAGCAATACAATGAATATATATATAGAGATTTTCAATAATACATCACAAAAAAGATGTTCTTACTTTTCACATGACATATTTGAGCATATGATTAATTTAAAATTCAATTCAGATACGAAAAGTTTAAATAGCGCAATTTTCATCTTCAAACATCCATATTACCCAGTTAAGTTAAACATTTTTCTAGATAGCCATGAATTTCCTTCATTATAGTGTATATAAAAGCTCTGAATAGAACTGAATTAAATTTAAGTTGATGTAGTTTTCGATTTTTGGTCGCCTGCCTACCCATAATTCAACGTTTCGGAAAGATACACCTTTCATCTTGATGGTGTGAACATTTGAAAACAGTTATAGTTTTCTCATAATACAAACATTTTGCAAATTTTCTCAGGACTATAAATATTTTATTTATCAAGTAGAATGTAATATTAAACTTGTTTTCACGTGATTGGACATTAATAAGTAGTTCAGATTATCAGAAGATCTTATCAGGGGAGTGGGCGTAGCGTATTGGTAAATCGATTGCCTTTTACGCAGCGCACCTGGGTTCGAGTCCCGACCCCGCACATAGGGTTAGAAATTTTTCCTAAGAGATTTTTCTAACCCGAAGAGGCGAATGACCTTAAGGTTAAAACCTCTATAATTGAAATAAAAAAATCTTATCACACAACTTAGCAATGTATAAAGAAACAGCAAGAAAGATGTGAGTCGTGACTGTTTCCACGAACACGAAGAAAGGACATAGAGTGAAGGGAGAGAGAAAGAGAGAGAGAGAGATAGAGAGAGAGAATAAATGAAAGTAAGTGAGAGTGAGAAAGAGGCGGCGTGTGAGAAATGGCAAACGATGTTTAGTGTCGCGACCTTGTACTTATAGGTATATTATACGATATATTTATTATATTACACCCTTATTGTAAATAACGTAACAAGTAATTTTTGCGTCATGACTTGTTTAACTTAAATCTTGCGAAAGAAGCCAAATTTTGCGCTAGAATGTTGGGGTTCAAAATTACAGTTGCTCTCGGTGATGCTACGAGTATAATTATATGAGAAATCTTTTATCTCACTACTAGGTGGATTACTTGGTGATCTATGAATTAATATACCCTCCAACTTCTACCATACGGTTGAATGCAACGTCTTATTCAAGGGATAAATACATAAACTCTAGAAAAAATTTCACTATGAGGTCAACTTACACATTATTTTGTTTTTAAGGAAAACTTACATATTAATTTTTGAGAAATACTTTATATATTATAGAGGTAATTCACAAAACGTTTTAAGAATCGAATTCCTTGAATCACGTAAATGCGTTTTCATACCCCGATATTCAAAATCGGTTTAGTTTAGTCCCTAAAACGCCAGTAAAGCAATACTCTGTATGTAACGGTCTCATTTTTAGATAGTGAAAATTGGTAAGCGAGGAATAAAAATACAAAATGTTTAATATCTTCGCCGCTCGTGAACGAATTTTGACAATCTATAGCTCATTAGAAAGGTATTTATATAAGCTTTCTACTTCTATCTAGCTTGCGCGATGCGGTCGTCTTGTTCGAAAGATATTCGCTTAAAACACGTTTTGTTTTGATAAAATCACCCATATCTCGGAAAGTAAATTACATATCGAAAAACAAAAATGATACTGTCAAATGGTCACGCCTTTCATTTGAAACTAGTTTCATTAAGATCGGTTCAGCCATTGCTGAGATAATTACATGACATTTTGTACATACATGCATACACACATACACACACACATACAGACATTGTCTCAATTTGTCGAGCTGAGTCGATTGGTATATGAAACTCGGCCCTCCGGGCCTCGGAAAAGTTTTCGAAGTTTGAGCGAATGCTATACATTTTTTTTGTAAGAAATGTAAAAAGTTATTTGAAAAAAACTTTTCCTTGTCCTAACTGAATATTTTTTCAGTGTATTTTTATCGACCAATGAGAGTCATAATCATCTCAGAATCCAATTCCCCATATTGCTAGTTGCCTGATACATGCAAAAAGTATCAGTAACGAATTCGGTATATATTCATAACAAACTTGAATGTGGGCAAAGATAAGCCATTTAACATCCGAAGCCGAAGTAGTATCTTGTCTATGTACCCGCCCGGGAATTAGAGATTGATGGTGTAGTCTCCAACAAGGGCCTTAACTGCGAAGTATGGGGTTTGCTCCTTCAAGAACCCTTGCTTCGGCCAGTGAAAATTCCGGTTCGCAAGCAATTGCATTGACGAAAAATCAAGGAGTATATGAAAACATCTTATTTTCCATCAGTCTGATTTCGTACCTTTCGCCGAATCTGCTCTTCCAAATTTTGATCTTTTGGACGGGTCTACGTGTTCACCTTTTTGTGCCGCGAGGCATGAACTGCCGTCTTGGTTTTTTGTGACAAAGTCTTCATGTACAGAATGTTTCATTAAAATCTGCGAGGGCCATTATGCTATGGTTACGTTAGCTCTCCTGCTAAAGATTACCTGGCACGAATTTTGAGAGGACACATCCAGTGCGATTGCCATTCCAAATCATTGCTCGTCGGAGCAAGGGGAAACAACCAACCCCGGGGTTCAAAAGATCTACGCATAACAAACTCAAATCGGTGACTAGTAGTCCTTCATAAAAGACTGAATATCACAATCCGGAGCCTAACTGAGCTAAAAAACTGTCACCACTGAAGAAGTCGTAGCTATCCACAAAAAAAAGTTTTCGAGGTGACACTTAATCTTGATGTTTTATTACCATCTAAGCTATTTTCCATCAAAACTACGAATTTGATTTTTGAATATCCAAAGAGTTCTTCGTGTTTTTCACGGGTAAAAATTTTCGTACTTAGATTGAGCTGAAATTTAGCATATAAATTTTTTTTTTTGAGGTGTATGGTCATAAAATTCAATGGTTACTTTTTTCCAATGAGTGCCCTCATTGGCACACTGATATACAGTCTCCTAAATAAATGTATTCATAAAATGCGCGACAGTCATTATGAAGGAACTTCGGTCCAAACTTTTAGAAATCGGGTCTTTCTGTATTTTTACGAGCTACCAATCATTGGAAATGCAGCAGAGGCGGGTTGAATTCACTAAAAAATCGTCCGCTCAGTAAACTGATATACACATACAGTCTTCCGGAACAATCCGCCGTCCGTCACCTTTAAATACCTAGGGTCAACTGGTTTTCCAAAGTCTCCCGAAAAAAATACTCAGTCCGCACCTCCACACCTAACTTCGAATGATATTAGAGAAAAATTTGCAGTGAACTTATATTTAAAATTTCACAAAACTATAGTGTTCTGTTGGTGTTCGATACCGATAGCTTTGCCTGAAATGGGCTAAAAAATTGCATCCTTAAATGCTAATGCTTTCAGGTACATTGGAATATAGGTTACTTTTCGGTTAGATTGTCTTACGGATACTCAGCATCATATTCACTGCGGCATATTCGCTGAAAATGCTGCTAGCGTTGACAAATGACGCACGGGGCGCAAAACTTGGTCTCCGCCAAGGGCGCCAGAAGACCACGCTACGGCTCTGTATCTGGCCGGCAAACCATCCTAAAGTTAGAATCTGTAACTACTGTGTGGTATGGAGTAACGTGTAACCAATTTTAATCGAAAAAGGAAGCTTCGCACAACGAGTAGCATTGAACTCTTAAGCGAGTTTTGGCTGTTTATAATTATTGTCCTTATTCACCTGTTCCTTTTTTTTTTGGAAAACCGTGCTATCAAGTTTTGTTTTCCATGGATCTTTCAAGCGTTGGTGAGTTGTCATGTATTTAACATCGCGAAACTCTCATAGAGGCCTGCAGGCTGTTATTCTGTGACGCAATCATCAGCCTACTATTGGCATTAAATCAGCAAATCTTGAATAGTTTTTTTTCAATTTTATGTTTAGGAACAATCATATCAAATATCTAAAAATACTACTAAAATCAGCTTTTCCTCCTATCTCGCGGCCAAATTGCTACGACCAGGTGCTATCTGATTAAGACAGTGATGCCAGATCTCTATAAGATATAACTTCATCTCGTAAGATTTCCAATCACCGTTATGTTTCGTCATATTTATTGTAATATTAATTTTTCAGAAAATATGATAAATTGAATTCGTAGAACCGCAAAAAAAGTTCAACATCCGTAGAGTACGAAGAAATCCGTAGAATTAGCATTACTGCAGCTAGTACTATTTCGAACAACTCGTTCCGGCAGCTTCTGCCCCGGATCAAATTTCGTTTCATTAAAACCACCCGACTCAATAAAAACAGCTTGTTTCTTCCGTAAAGCGATTTGGAAGCAAATCTTATACTAGACCAATTTCTCGGCTACACCAGCCGCACCCGCACACTTTTGTCAAAACACGAAACACAGACACTAGCGTCCCACTAGTAGGGGGTCGTGTGGGATGGGGCGATTTTTGCTTCCCGGAAAAGAAGCGACAAATTGGAGCTTATTTAGCTATGAACGTGTACGAAGATTGTTTCGAATGAGCTTGATACACCTGAACAAATTACGCCAAGCTTAGCCCGGCTTCGGCATTTGAGTCTTCGAGTTTTGTCTTTCCTAATTATTTCATAGCTCCCGGGTAACCATCGTTCGTGTGCTTCGGCAGGGCCTACTTGGGTGCAAAGAAGCAGCCTCTTCGTCTCTTTGCACAGTTGCGTAATCTGACCGTACGTCGGGGAGGGGTGTTCAAAAACGCAAATCCTCAGAGTCACACTGAACTTTCTTGACTCAAAAATCGAATTGTCATTTTTTGTTCATTTCAATAAATCAGACGAAGTTCAAAATGTAAGTTTTTTTGTAGAACAAATTTTTTGAAGAATATAAAAGCACCCCCTTCTATTCAGATGGAAAGATAGAACCACTAGCACTAGGACGGATAGATTGTCATTAGGACCAAGAGCGGT
The DNA here is from genome assembly GCF_030247195.1 of Topomyia yanbarensis. Lineage (NCBI taxonomy): Eukaryota > Metazoa > Arthropoda > Insecta > Diptera > Culicidae > Topomyia > Topomyia yanbarensis. Next base: position 38,972,599 of record NC_080671.1, on the reverse strand, counting down.
TCTTTTTTACTCTGTCGGAATGAGTCCAACAGTTTGTACCGCTTCATCCCGTTGTTGTCGTTATCATTTGAGGTTCAGTGCGTTTACGATAATGGGCACACAGAGAAGTGGCTTTTCGTGTGGTGTACACAGATTTGTATCAAAAGCAGTTCTTTCGACGCGATTCGAGCTTATAGGAGGAGCAATAAGCGTTTATATTGTTATCATTGTGCTTTAGCTGAACGTATTCGACTAATTTTCTGATTAACATCAGTTGGTTTTGAGCTGTTTCGTTAACTTTTAATTCCGGAAGCTCTTTCCAGTTGTTTAGTAGGTATTTGAAATTAAAAATTTGAAATTTGAAATGTGGTATTTGTAATTCGGGATTTGAAATTTGAAATTTGGATTTAAAATTTGGGGTCTGACATTTGGGAATGGAACCTACGAATTTGAAATTTGGGGTTCAAAATTTGCGAAGAGGCGAGTTACCTTATGGTTAAAACCTCTACAATCGAAACAAAAATTCGATTAAAGAGGTTTTAACCATAAGGTCACTCGCCTCTTCGAGTTAGAAAAATCTCTAACACTATGTGCGGGGTTGGGTTTCAAACTCAGGTGAGTTACGTACAAGGTAATCGATTTACCAACTACGCAATGCCCACCTCCCTTCGAAAATCTGGGATTTGAAATTTGGGATTTTAAATTTGAGATCTGAAATTTGGGATTTGAATTTTAGGATTTGAAATTTGAGGCTCGAAACTTGGGATTTATAATTTGAGATTTGAAGTTTGTGATATGATATAAGGGATTTGAAATTTGGGGTATAAAATCTGGTGTTTGAAATTTGGGATTTGATTTTTGGAATTTGATATTTGGGATTTATAACTTGGGATTTCAAATTTGGTATACGAAATTCGGGACTTGGAATTTGGGGTTTAAAATATGGGATTTGAAAATTAGGATTTGAAATTTGGGATCAAATTTGGCGCTTAAAATTCGAAATTCGAAATTCGAAATTTGGAATTCGGAAATTCGAATTTCAAATTTCAGAATTCGAGTTTCGAATTTGAAATTAGAAATTAGAAATTAGAAATTCGAAATTCGAAATTCGAAATTCGAAATTCGAAATTCGAAATTCGAAATTCGAAATTCGAAATTCGAAATTCGAAATTCGAAATTCGAAATTCGAAATTCGAAAAGCCAAAATCCAAAATCGAAAATCGAAATTCGAAATTCGAAATTCGAAATTGGAAAATGGAAATTGAAAATTGGAAATTTGTAACTTGAAATCCGAAATTGTGTTTCATATCTCAGATTTCAAATTTCAAGTTTCGAATGTTAAATTGCAAATTTCACTTTTCAAATTTCAAATCCCAAATTTCAAATCTCAAATTTTAAATCTTATATTTCAAATCCCAAATTTTAAAACCCAAATTTCAAATCCGAAGCTTCAAATCCCAAATTTCTTATCCCATATATTAAATCCCAAATTACAAATCGTAAATTTCAAATCCAGAATTTGAAATTTCAGATCCTATATTTCATATCACATTTTTCACACCCAAAATTTCAAATCCCAAATTTCAAATACCAAATTTCAAGTTTCAAATTTTTATTCAAATTTCAAATCAAATTTCAATTTTCAAATTTCAACTTTCAAATTTTAAATTTCAAACTTCAAATTTCCAATTTCCAGTTTTAAATTTCGAATTTCAAATATTTCAAATTTTAATTTTAAAATATGGCGAAATAGAAATTTCAAATTTCATACTTCAAATCAGGTGAAATTGTAATTTCAAATTTCTAGTCTAAGTTTGAGGTTTCAAGTGTTAAGTGTTAAGTGTCAAGTGTCAAGTGTCAAGTGTCAAGTGTCAAGTGTCAAGTGTCAAGTGTCAAGTGTCAAGTGTCAAGTGTCAAGTGTCAAGTGTCAAGTGTCAAGTGTCAAGTGTCAAGTGTCAAGTGTCAAGTGTCAAGTGTCAAGTGTCAAGTGTCAAGTGTCAAGTGTCAAGTGTCAAGTGTCAAGTGTCAAGTGTCAAGTGTCAAGTGTCAAGTGTCAAGTGTCAAGTGTCAAGTGTCAAGTGTCAAGTGTCAAGTGTCAAGTGTCAAGTGTCAAGTGTCAAGTGTCAAGTGTCAAGTGTCAAGTGTCAAGTGTCAAGTGTCAAGTGTCAAGTGTCAAGTGTCAAGTGTCAAGTGTCAAGTGTCAAGTGTCAAGTGTCAAGTGTCAAGTGTCAAGTGTCAAGTGTCAAGTGTCAAGTGTCAAGTGTCAAGTGTCAAGTGTCAAGTGTCAAGTGTCAAGTGTCAAGTGTCAAGTGTCAAGTGTCAAGTGTCAAGTGTCAAGTGTCAAGTGTCAAGTGTCAAGTGTCAAGTGTCAAGTGTCAAGTGTCAAGTGTCAAGTGTCAAGTGTCAAGTGTCAAGTGTCAAGTGTCAAGTGTCAAGTGTCAAGTGTCAAGTGTCAAGTGTCAAGTGTCAAGTGTCAAGTGTCAAGTGTCAAGTGTCAAGTGTCAAGTGTCAAGTGTCAAGTGTCAAGTGTCAAGTGTCAAGTGTCAAGTGTCAAGTGTCAAGTGTCAAGTGTCAAGTGTCAAGTGTCAAGTGTCAAGTGTCAAGTGTCAAGTGTCAAGTGTCAAGTGTCAAGTGTCAAGTGTCAAGTGTCAAGTGTCAAGTGTCAAGTGTCAAGTGTCAAGTGTCAAGTGTCAAGTGTCAAGTGTCAAGTGTCAAGTGTCAAGTGTCAAGTGTCAAGTGTCAAGTGTCAAGTGTCAAGTGTCAAGTGTCAAGTGTCAAGTGTCAAGTGTCAAGTGTCAAGTGTCAAGTGTCAAGTGTCAAGTGTCAAGTGTCAAGTGTCAAGTGTCAAGTGTCAAGTGTCAAGTGTCAAGTGTCAAGTGTCAAGTGTCAAGTGTCAAGTGTCAAGTGTCAAGTGTCAAGTGTCAAGTGTCAAGTGTCAAGTGTCAAGTGTCAAGTGTCAAGTGTCAAGTGTCAAGTGTCAAGTGTCAAGTGTCAAGTGTCAAGTGTCAAGTGTCAAGTGTCAAGTGTCAAGTGTCAAGTGTCAAGTGTCAAGTGTCAAGTGTCAAGTGTCAAGTGTCAAGTGTCAAGTGTCAAGTGTCAAGTGTCAAGTGTCAAGTGTCAAGTGTCAAGTGTCAAGTGTCAAGTGTCAAGTGTCAAGTGTCAAGTGTCAAGTGTCAAGTGTCAAGTGTCAAGTGTCAAGTGTCAAGTGTCAAGTGTCAAGTGTCAAGTGTCAAGTGTCAAGTGTCAAGTGTCAAGTGTCAAGTGTCAAGTGTCAAGTGTCAAGTGTCAAGTGTCAAGTGTCAAGTGTCAAGTGTCAAGTGTCAAGTGTCAAGTGTCAAGTGTCAAGTGTCAAGTGTCAAGTGTCAAGTGTCAAGTGTCAAGTGTCAAGTGTCAAGTGTCAAGTGTCAAGTGTCAAGTGTCAAGTGTCAAGTGTCAAGTGTCAAGTGTCAAGTGTCAAGTGTCAAGTGTTAAGTGTTAAGGGTTAAGTCTTAAGTAATAAGTGTTAAGTTTTAGGTGTTAAGCGTTAAGTGTTTAGTGTTAAGTGTTTAGTATTAAGTGTTCAGTATTAAGTGTTAAATGTCAAGTGTTCAGTATTAAGTGTTAGTTTTTTCCTTTTAATTTTTGGATTTTAGTTTTTAAGATTTAGTATCTAGTTTTTAGTTTTTAATTTTTAGTTTTTCGTTTTAAGTTCGAAGTTTAGGGTGTTAAGTTTTAAATTTTTTGTTTCAAATTTAAAGTTTTGGGTTTCGAGTTTCAAATTTCAAATATCGATTTTCAAACTGCAAATTTCAAATCGCAAATTTGACAATTTTAAATTTGTTGTTTAAAATTTGAAATTTTGAAATGATAGCATTCACTCAACCAATTTGGGCGACTGCATGACTCTGCCTGTTTCGAAAGTCAACTGTCGTTGGGGTAGGATGCGCCGTGCGTGACTCCGACGTACGCCGCTTCCCCTTAATTGGAATAAAAAATTACCCAAAACTATCCCGTATTTTCTGCATGATATAGTCACATCTATGTTAGAGACGCCCTGGCAACTGCATAACCCTTAATCATTTTCCCAGATAAAATACGCTTCTAATAGCGAAAAATAAAAACAAATTACAACATATTAAGAGGCGACATCTCCCACATCCCAGATAATAAATGCAGGAAAACCGGAACGAAAAAATACAACACATTCTCTTGTGGCCGACGGACGACGCAAACACGTTTAACAAATTCAATTAATTTGGTGTGTAATTGATTGCTAATTGAAATAAAATTCAATTTTCAGGTTCATTGCGGTTTTGTATAAATCAGTTGATGGGGGATCACCGCAACTGGTTTGCATTGATTTGGATCCGTTTTTATATAAATTTAAATAATTAAAAAACCATTAAGAAGTCGAACTGTAAACAAATTTGTTCGGTGAATAAAACTTATAGATAATTAGTCAACCGTTGCGGTTTCTTATTAAAAAAAATTCAGACTGATAAAGTTTGTGAACATTTTTTCGATTCCGCATGTTGTACAAAATTTGACTGAAACAAGTTCGAAATTAGTTAAACATTTCTCGAAAATCGATTGGAAATTTGTTCAAATATTGTCTTCAGTTTTGCTTTGACTCCCAAAAATTTATTAGGTTGTCGTAGGGTAGTTATTTTTTACATTAAACAGACATAATGTCCCGTGGAAAGCCACCTCTCATTCAAACTTCCTACACTCGTTTGCTTGTATATATACCAAAATGACTGTGAAGGTAATCCATCCCAGCTTGAAGAAGCAAGAAAGTCACCGACACTTCCCCCCTCATCAACATTTTATTCTCACTTTGTTTGTTGACGGCATGCACTTTGCTGTCTGTTTATAACGCCTTCAAAAGTCACCGAGTGGAAAAAGGTGTCCCGAATCAACCGGCAAATGCTGTGACACTCTTGGCACATTCGCACTCGCACACATATTGACTCCCCTGGTGGAAACGCGACAGTGATAGAGTACAGAAGCGGAAGCTTTGGACGACTTGGTTCCCTTTGAAGATGCCGTCGTGATGTGCTTCGAAAGTAGCAGATTTCAAGTTTCAACTTCCGCCTGCCTGACATGTTAGATTGTAGGTGGCGCTTGTTGTTTGCGATAGTATCTTCCTTTTGAGAAACATCAATCATCTTTCATCATAAAAATTTCATATCAAACACTCCGACCTGCCTGTATGGGAGAAGGTTGGTTGGTTGGTCGACTAAGAACGCAGGAACGCTCCCTTACAGCCCGTGAACAGTGAGTAAACTGTCTTCTTCGAATACCTTACTCACTCAGCAGAAATATGTTTAATGGGGGAGGATAAAAAGTATGGCTTTATTAAAGTACAAAATCCTACTCGGAAAGTGCCATCTGACATGGTCTCTCACCGTTGTTGTTGAGTGACTGTTAGTGTGCGAAGGTCCTTCATGAAGTCGTTAGTGGATGCCGGTCGTCGCCGGCATCGTCCGAGAATGTGTCATCACAGAGCGTTATCACAAGAACCCAGCGGTCCACGGTGAACAACTGACGGACGGAGCAGGACGACGAGCCGCTCCTAGCGAATGTAGGGGGTTCCATAAGGATGCAAACTCGTGCGGTAGGACGACGATGATGTCGCTCTAGATCACAATCTCGGCAAGTACAAACATTTAACCACGATAAATTACCCGTTTTATTGAGCTTAAAATGTGACGTTAGTTGAAGAGGAAGTGGAGCCATTTTTGGAGCGTAATGAACATTGCGTGTTGTGGCTCACAATCACGTAGTTAGGGATGAACTTGAACTTTTACTCTATTTCTTAAGTAGGGTTCCATATAATCGGGAAAATATTTCATTTTAGATGGTTTAACCAATGAAGTGTTTATGCAGGGGCGCACTGGGCATGATAAAGATCATATCATGGATATTAGGGCGAATGAACATTATACCGAAAGAAAATCAGGCCGAATGAACAGTAGGTCAAATACACATTATGCTGATCGTGCATTAGACCGAAGGCCAAAAAACCGAATTCTTAACAGTGAGGGGGAAAGAAATCGAAACTAATCCTATCGAGCTTTCGGGGCCGCTCAATTATAATAATTATAATTATTATTTTCTTTGCTTGCTTCTCAATTATTTGCTTAAATCTTTCCATTTATCATGAGCAGTTCTTTAAAATTATAAATAATGTGAAACATTCTATCCAGCAAGACCTATTAGATTACCAGCTTTATTATATCTGGATGTAACGAAGTTCTAAAACAACAACTGATTGAATATATGTACACGTACTGTACTATCGGTTTCTACACTGCTCTAGTTCTTGCGGCGAAGCCAGTGTAATGGTTATCCAAGACCAAAGACTCGAAGCGACGCAAAGCCGCTGAGGGTCCAATAAGCGAGGTAGCCGTCGCCTCTAGCATGCAAACCCTTTTGTGATTCACCCGGCCTAATAACTTTCGCACTAGTGACTACTCGGCCTAATGGCCATTCGGCCCAATGACCATTCGACCCAATAACCATTCGGCCTAATGACCATTCGGCCTAATGACCATTCGGCCTAATGACCATTCGGCCTAATAACCATTCGGCCTAATGACCATTCGGCCTAATGACCATTCGGCCTAATGACCATTCGGCCTAATGACCATTCGGCCTAATGACCATTCGGCCTAATGACCATTCGGCCTAATGACCATTCGGCCTAATGACCATTCGGCCTAATGACCATTCGGCCTAATGACCATTCGGCCTAATGACCATTCGGCCTAATGACCATTCGGCCTAATGACCATTCGGCCTAATGACCATTCGGCCTAATGACCATTCGGCCTAATGACCATTCGGCCTAATGACCATTCGGCCTAATGACCATTCGGCCTAATGACCATTCGGCCTAATGACCATTCGGCCTAATGACCATTCGGCCCAATGACCATTCGGTACAATGACCATTCGGCACAATGACCATTCGGCACAATGACCATTCGGCACAATGACCATTCGGCACAATGACCATTCGGCACAATGACCATTCGGCACAATGACCATTCGGCACAATTACCATTCGGCACAATGACCATTCGGCATAATGACCATTCGGCCTAATGACCCCCACCCCCGCCCTTTAGTCTCTATCGTATCATTGCTGCATTTTGTTTTATTGCATTTTCTCATCCGCTGCTATAAATAACTCATTGCCTGAGACCTCCAGAAAAATCTGATTATGATGATTCCTAGACTAGAGTCGAGAAACATGGATGTGTTAAAATCACCATCCTATAGATTAGATTAACACGGGTGACGAGTGGGAAGATTTCGTTTGCCTCCGCCAGCCTGTCAGCATCGTCGTTGACGCATCTTGTTTTATACCTACTTCCCACTGCTATAAATAATTCATTTGTATGTATGTGCTGGGATCAAAGTCACACTCGAAAAATAAAGACTATAGAGGGTAGCAGCAGGATTAGAGCCCATAATCGTCTCTTTGGACCCTAGGCCACTACTAGCTCTTTGAATGAGCTAGCTAACTTTTCGTCATTGCAGAAGCGCTAAATGGGATATCAGGTTAGACCATCATTTACTCTAATGGAGCAGGAGCTAGCGTCCGAATTGGGCATAAACGGCAAACCATAGACACTGCATCTAACGTGGATCGCGAATACGAGCCTGATTCAAGATCCGAGTCCGAGAATATTACAGAAGTCATCGCAATGAAATGGTACTCAATGGACAACATTTAAACTATCTGGTCATTGAAGCTATCAAAAAAAACGATGAATATCGCCTTGTTACAGAAGAATTATCCACAAGCTACAGGACGATTCATTCCTAGGGGCAGGAATATATAATTAAAAAAAAAAAGTTCTACGCTTATCTGTTTTGTTCGACGTTTTGTTGAATGTAGGGCTAGATTTGTATAGGGTTTTGACGTCTTACACGCAACGCAAAAAACATTCCTGTTCAATGGAAATGAATAAATTTAATTTCGTTGATTTTTAAAAAAGAGTTGTGGTGCTGGGTCCTCAAATCTGCCGTACGAAACGACCTATTAGATAGCCACGATGTTACTTATTTGGCAAAAGAGCACCTACTGATTCAAACAGGGACGCGGCACATTTATTTATAACTGTTCGTGGTCGATTGAGTCACTTAGGTGCTACCCATTGATGGCTCTGCCTGAGAAATCTGCCTCACGAATGGCAATTTTCCCTTTTTCGTGAACTTTTCAATTTTACCGATTTTCAAAAGCCTACTTTTATTGCAGAGATATTACACTATTACAAATATTTTTCGCTGAAGAGCCTTGGCATTACCAAGCCTGACAAGTCGTTGGCGTCTGCAGAAGAGCGATGTCCCGAAACCATTGTAAACACCCTTACAAAGCATCGAGACAAACACTATGAGATAGGACTTCTGTAGAAATATCACACAGTTTACAGACGGCGCAGCGCAGATTCCGCTGCCTTGAATGGTGCGAGGCACTAAACCCCAGCCTCACTGAAATTCTTTCGTGCAAGATTACTGAATATGTACATTAAAAATGGTATGATCGCCAACTAGTGGAAGCCGAATTAAGTATGCACCAGTGCAGGGACTGGTATCTTCCTACAGATATGTATTATGGTTGTTTTGGATTTCAGAGCCGTACCAGAACTAACCGGAAGCGAACCGAACTTGATCTACCTCGATGCGTGTATACCGAATTAGGCTCTTCTGATAAAGTCTGCCGTTGTACCGGTACATCTAGTCCCATATCTGGTGTTGCAGTTGCGTGTTGTGTGCTTTCCTCAAAGTGCATCATCACTTCGGTACGATGACTAAGCTCACATTTGTCGCAAGCTCGTAAAACCACGCCATAAAGTCTTTGAAATATGTATCTGGGTGCACCCGTCAGTATTTGGCCCAACCTAATCGAATTCTTGAAGCAACGTTATATTGTATTTCCAGTCTTCCACTTCAGAAAGTGGAGCAAAAGTTTTGAACCGACAGTGCGAATTCGACCAGTGACTCAAGCTGTGCGTGGATCTTTCCAATCGCTGAATAGATGATGATTTCGGGTCTACCGAAAATACCGCAAGTATACCTAGAAGATTCGACGAATGAAGCAGACGGCGTTTAACTGTTTCCAGAGCTCGCCTCTTTAGGCACTTTTGCAAACGAACTACATTTCCTTCGAATGTGTACCCACGCATTGTAGTTGTGCTGTTAAATATCAAGTAGAATATTTACCATTTGCCAGCATCTCCACTAAACACGACTTACAAATGCCTACGCACAGTGACATACGAACGCTTGAACTTTTCTCGATAATACAAATCTGGTCATAAACGCGATCATTCATGCATAACTGCGCCCATTATTCCACACTGGTGAAATCCTTCCAGTGATTAAGTCAATGTGTGAGAACTTACGAATTTATAAACACGGTCTCAAGCGCCAACATACAAAAGCCCACTCTCACAAAATCGTAAATCGTGCTCATCCGAGGCTTCCACTCCAAAATATGGAACTTATACACACAAGACAACAAATTTCAGGGCGCCATAACTGGGGGCTCCAGTGAAAACGGGGAGCTCACTTTCTCACTTCATCTGTACCGTACACTCAATATTAAAAATCAAAAACGGCCCTTGTGAGCGTTCAAAATCCGACGCGACTATGCAAACGACTAAACGGTTATATAAACGAAATCAAACACGCGAAGTTATTCACGTGATCAAACACGGTTGTGTCTTTCGCAATGGTACAAATCTGATCACACATGCGATCATTCACGCACTTCTACGCAGGTAAATGTGAGCACAGCACATGCATAAAAATCTCCGGTGATCAAGTCAATATGTTAGTGCTTACTAATGCATAAACGTGTTTTCAAATGCGATTATATCAACGCCCGTTCCCACGTGATCATAAATCGGTCACGTATGGAAGTCATCAGTCTTGCTTATTAAAAACAAATTGTAATGTAGTGGTATGGGACCACTCCATTCCATTTTAGATCTGAACCATATACTCAAATTAGCGGATCGCGCGGACATGCAAATCTCCCCGCGAATATACAAGCGATTACACGGTTATACTGTAAGTACGGGGTTGCCCACTACTCGGGCTCGTGTTTCCTCGGCGGACCCTTCTTGTCAGGGCGGCCTAGGTGTCTCTATCAGAAATTCGGACATTCGTACATAAACAAAAAAGGTAAACAAACAAAATAAATTAACAAATTACCAATTTCCTCTGCTGTACTGTGCTCTGCTGGATCTCGCCGATCTGCTGCTACTGTTGTCGGGAATGCGGGCAGTTTCTTCCGACCGGCCGGAGCTACAACGGCCGCGTTCTCCTTCGTCGTGTTTTTTCGAATACCCAGACCACACCCATACACAGACGTATGTCACTTACCGTCACACGCGCGCTGAACTTTGTTACGGTGGCGGAAAACTGTCCCGAAAAAAGAAATAGCTTTTGAACGTCTGTTCGTAGCTGTGGTCCGTAACTTTTTTAGTTTTTAGCGATGGCCTCCTTTTGCACTTCACCAAAACAAACACCAAAAAAACCATCGCCGCAAAGTTATTATTCTCGATGCGCAGCATAACCAGCACACTTATTGCAGCAAGAGGAGAGCGGTGGCATATCTAATCCCTATGTTACTTATTCACAGTTGTCATACAAAAATTACTACACGTATCTGCACAAACAAAACCGTTTACAAATGCGAAAATGAGCGAAAATTTACAACTAAGTGTGAACGGTACCGAACAGCAGTAAGCATAATTTGATGTAAACAAATACACTCTATGAAGAGAGTACGCACAAAGAGCTATATTTGCACCCAGTGCTAAATTGTTACCCTGACGGGTTACAATCTCGCCTACACCGGGTGGAAAAAAATTGGCAACAATTTTTTTCTAACCTAACAGCGATACAATAATAACACTATTCAAAGCACGATCGGGGAGCAGATTTTGAAAAAAAAAATGAACTAGAAGTGTTCAAGAGGGAAGATAGCAATGAAAATGGTCATCCCAAATTTTCGCATAAAGTCTTACATAAAATGCTTATTACATCGAAAAAGTAATCTATGCATTTCTTTAGCTCAGTAGTACATCATTAAGGGGGTGCAGCATTTGAATATTGATTTTATTATATTCGAAAAAATCCAAAGGGGAACATGAAATGTTGAAAATCGATTTTTTTTTATGTCGAAATATGTCTAAAAATAGCATAAAATATCAGCATCTAGTGTCAAAACAAACGAAAACCGCTAAAAACCAGTTTTTTTTAGTGTCAGGGACTTTAAATTTTATTGGAACAAAATTGGAACGGAACTTCATAGTGTAAAACCAAATTTTTGTGAAATTTTAAAAAAATAACACTTTTTAGGTGAAAATGAGCATCTTAGATCAAATTTTCCCAACGAACTGAGCTTTGGAGCTGAATAAATAAAAAGATGGCAGGGATTTAGGGTACCAACTAAATCAAAGAATCCAGAAAACTTTCGCCATTTTTTTCGCGCTGCTCCCAAAAAAAAATTGTTTCGCAGTGTAATGAACCCCCTAACCCCAACTATTTTTTTTTTGCTTTAATTCAAATAATTAGGCAGCCTTCATTTTGTTATACATATTCAGGATTGCACACATTTTGTCGTTTTTGCCTTTGATTTGAAGGCATTGGAAGGAAACACGTATCCGCCGGTTGATACCAATCGAGCTGGCATTTCTTTGAACTGAGCAAATTAATTTCTTTATTTGTTTAGTGTTTATTTGACCAACTAAGTCATTTAATGTGCGTGAGGAATACACATGGTCTTGCCTGAGTGAATGATGACTTTTGAATTATGTATACGGGTTGAGAATGGACAATTCGCGAGAAGAAACTAAAACCAGGTATCAATTTGCAGCAGTCATGTCAGCACAGAGAACAAATGTTTTATTGTCATAATCATTGGTTTACTTTTTGTGTATTAAATTATCAATAAATTATAATAATTGTTCTCATTGTATTGGTGCTACTACCAAAGCAAATGATTTGGAGTAGTACATGCACTATATTAATGTCATGTTATCAATATTTCCTCCCTATTTTGCCATCGGTTTTATACACGACATACAAAGTTATTTGTTTCAAGTATTTTGGTAGCGCTTATTTTATAACGTTTAAAATGCACCTCAGACAGCACAACAACACGCTAGGAATAAAATACAATGTACGTGGGGAATGGCGATGGGTAACTAAATATTATACTATAAATACACCTTATTTTCAATATTTAGAAGAATGAGAATGAAATTGAGAATTAATGGAGGACAACAAGGAGAAATTTACTTTTTCTCTAAAAACCGACGTAGTTTTTTGATAGAGACATTTTCATGGGGATTTAATTTCAGCATCGTAGTGCCAGCAATACACACGGAAGAGAGTGTAGACAACGATGACAGAGAGCTTGCAGTTTATGGCAGATCGTCGACGGTATGACCTGTACGCCTATATTGCCAAGACAGCACGCAGCGGGACGCCAGGTTATCCTCGTTGCACCCGTGGATAATCCTCCACATTGGGCCAGATGTGCAGATTGTTTCGGTTCCAATTTTGTTTTATGTCTGCACAAATGATACAGTGAAGACAATCACGTAGTAGCGCTCTGATGCGAGTCGGGTCCACAAAGCAGTACAGGAGACATATGAAAAGAGAAAAAAAGAAAGAAAGATGCTAAAATTGATTAATTTTAGGAACAGATGGGAGGCATATAGGATAGATTGCGGTTTGCCGTAACGTCTCGTACCAGGACGTTGGGTAGACTTCCTGGGCCGAAGGGTATCTATTAGCCGAGACCTGGTGGAACTGTACTCGATGCACGCCCAGACAATGTGCTCGATATTGTGATAGCCGTCGCCACAAGCGCAGATACCACTATCCAAGATCCCAATACGAAAGTAATCGCTTTTCATTATATTTTATTGTTTTTGGAATGTCTTGTTTCGCAGGATTGAAAAAGCAAGGAATGATAAAATCGTTCACTTGCCGTTTGATTCAATTAAACATATGCAACACTGTCCGAGCTGAAGTTACAAACGGAGCCTTTCAAACAAATTCAACAAACGATAGATCTATAATAAATTCTCGGCAGCCGGCTGTCCAGAACATTTCTGAGAGTTGCGTAGATCAAATAAGTTATCATGATGAATCCAGAGTTGTGTTACTCTTTGCCCCGTGCTACTAGCAAAAGCTACTTTCCGTGGAAACGTTGAGATGCAGAGGTAAACAAGGTTTTCATAACAAAGTTTGTTACACTGTTTCCTTACCCGATGACTGCAAGGACGTGGCCTAGAACTCTTGAAACGTGCACATTGAGGATGGACGCTTGTTCTGATCAATCACGGACTAGCAACTACGAATTGTTCGGTAAGGTTTTCCCGGAACTCTTTTTTTCACAGACCACACTATTTACTATAAAAACAACATGTTCATTCTAAATACCTAAATTGGATTGTGATATTTAAAAAAAATAGCTTCTACTGTAAGATTTTCTTATACCCTTTGTGTATTTCGCAATCAACTAACGGAATTCAGCATTATTTCAATCAACGATTCGTTTTTGCTTTCCAGAGCAACATCCAGCAATGTGTGACCTTCTTCATCAACTATTTCACTGGCAAGATTCAGTTTTTGTTCTGCTTGTCGATTGTGAAGTGCCTGACAGTGTAAAATAAATTCAACGGATTTCCTAAAACCGCCCCGAAGCGCCAGAAAAAGTGAGGTAAACTTCTTATCAGTCGCCTTCCTAGTAAGAATGTCGCGCATTTTGGGGATGCTTGATTCGGGTAGATCATTCGCTAAGTCATGACCAAGTTCATATTCCAGAATTGCGCGCATGGTCTCGGGATCGTTGTAGAATACAGCTAGATAAAAATCGGGAATTCCGTAATCTGCTCTATAATCGGTTAATCCAGTCACACCTTTCGAGCTGGCGTAAGACAATAAGGTTTTTAACCAAGCTGAATTCTGGACACAGATCGCTTTTTGAACAGCAGTACTTTGTTCATGATCCAACAAAAAGAGATCGACGTCGTAGGACAATAGAAGCTGAAGAACACTCAGATCATGGCGCACAGCTGAGCGGTGAAGCATCCCTTGTCCCTGATTATCTTGAATATTTACCGCTTCCGGTGCTCTATCTAGCAGATGCTTAACGACGGTTAAATGAGTCGCCGCCATGGCATACATGGCGGCTGTACATCCGAGAGCATCCTGCGCCCTTAGATCAACTCCATGATCGGCTAAAAACTGAACCGCTTGCAGTTTACCGGTCATAGCGGCGGCATGAATCGGCCGTAGACCCTGCCCATTGGGCAGATCGATGGCGTGAATGCCAGCCGGGGATTTCAAACCGTGCTCGACACAGCGTTTCAGAAGATCCATAGGTTTAGTACAGTCCGGACCGATCAACGATATATGCAGCGGAGTTTGCTGAATCGAATTCCGGGCTAGAGGATTGGCGCCGTACTCGAGCAGGAGATTCCAAGTGTCAGTGTTGTCTTTGTCGGTGGAAACGTAATGAAGAGCCGTTTCGCCGGAATCATCTCCGAAGTTTACGATGTCTTGTAGTGCGGTAGAAGAGTTGCTAGGTTTAGTTTCTAGTAGATATGATGAATCACCAATAATTACGAAATAACAGGGGTAGTTGTTTGAGCTTTCTTGAAGTGTGCCGCAAATTAGACTGTTTGAGTAATGAACGTCTTTAAGCAACATTTCGAAAGATTTTTGGATTGGGTTCGGTTGTTCCGATTCGGTATTGATGTGGTATTCTATGTCGGTAGGTGGAGTGCTAATTGCTGTATCGTCTTTGCTAAATCTAACCATACTGCCATTCACTAAGATCCGTTCGGAAGCTATTTCAAAACTAATTGATATTTTATTGGAGGTACTTTCAGTTCGTAGATAAGTTTTCAAGCTACGCAGCAAATACTCGCACAAACGCAGATGACGAGTACTATTGAGAATATTTGTGCAATCAAGTGATTCAACTAAATTTTGTTCTTTGTAAGATCTAACACAACTAAGAAACATTCCCTGGAAATTAAGATACTCCTCCATCTTTTCCAACAAATATTTCAGCAAGCTGGCGTTTCTTGCTACCACTACTACCGAAATTGCCGTCAGCCGATATTTATCTGGTTCTTGTATGTAAGTGACCAGTCTGGAACGACCCACCAAGCCACCAATGGTATTCAGAACAGAGCTCACGGTTTGATTCCACTGCTGAATGGAATCTTCCATCTCCCGAAACAGCATGTCTAAAAACTCAGGTTTTTCATGTTTAATAGCAGCTTGTAACACTCTTCCACTGTCCAACGGATCGAATTTGAACTCCCTAAGACATTCCACCATTTTCATGGAACCGTTCTCTATGGCTAGCGCAATTGGATGCTTAACTTGAACCGAATCGATGTACAGCTGTCTGTCAACCCTTTCAATAAGCATTCTTACGGCTCGACAACAATTAGCACTCACTGCCAACAGAAGAGCAGTTCGGAATGGTTGTGCCTGATTCGGGTGAATCCAGTTCGGTGAGGCACCGTGCTCCAGAAGCAGTTTGGCAGCTGTCCAATTGTGTCTTCTTAGAGCATATTGCAGAGCAGTGTTGCCATTCTGCATGTTTTCCTCCGGGGAAAGGTAGTTGATGTCAGTGAGGTCGATAAGGTATTTCAGAATAAGGTCATGACTCAAGTAAGCTGCTAGTGGGAGACAAGCCGGTAGATGTTTTGCTTTGAGGTGACGGTGTGATTCATTGTAGAAATGTTCTACCAAATAATGCAACGCATTTTGGTTGTTTGCCTTGACAGCTGTCATAGCGTAGGTATTTTTCATCAACACATCCTCATCGTAGGTGATAAAGAGGTTAGGTAATAACTCGTTCAAATGACAAACGATCGCTAGCTGTTGATCACTGCTCGATACAGTAGCACCCTTGGATAGGAGAAGATGGGCGATCCGGGAGTTTCCATGCTTTAAACAGTATTTGATAGGAGTCATATCGTTCGCATCTAGATCATTGACGTTTATTTTGGGCATGATTTCTAGTAATAATTCTACTCTGTCCCAGTTACCCGCGTAAAGCAATCGGTGAAGAACCGTTCGACCTTGTGAGTCTGTTTCCTGCCAGTCGTTCATTTCCGTCAGAAGATAATCAATGATCAACTCCCATGAAAAGAAGGCTTGAGGAAGAGTAGAGTTCTTTATGGGTTCATGCTCCTTCAGCAAATGGAATGACTCTTCGTAGTTAGATTGCTGTAATGCATACCTCGACCGAAACGATACACTACGGATTACTGTTCTGGTGAAGCGAATAATTCTTTCGAAATAATCGATAATACTGTCATCGGCACTGTTGGGATCTATCAAGTCTACACAAGTTAATTCCGATCTGATCGCTTCCGTAGCGCTGATTTTACTGCAAAACATACCAAATGGATCTGATCCACCGTCAATGCATTCGATAATATACACGAAGTTCCCGCTACGCATGACTTTGCCTAGCGATAGCTGGCCAACAACCCAATTTTCCTTGCATTCCTGAGTCGGAAAATTTAGCAATCTGACATCCGGCTTTTGATTCCTTTCGAATAGATCGATTGAAGAGTTCGCCAACACTACAGCGTTTATAAGCACCAATATTCGACTACTATCCGCGAGAACGTTGTACGACAGGGAGTCGTGAGCTAGATAGTTTCTGTAGTTCCTACCATGAATCATTGGAATTCGATGCTTCAGCAGATAGAAATTGTCTCCGAAGTATCCTGTAGTTATCAATATTTCGCAAAGTTCAAGCTGATAGTACTCCAATGCCATCCAAATATATGCCGGAGCTTTATCCAGGTTCAGAACCACTTCATCAATCGTGGAAACCGTGCCTTCTCGAAGCAATTCTCGCATATCACTTAAACGACTATCAAAAATCGCTTGTAGCACTCGTTCATCCTCAGTCCGCATCCGTTTGAGAGTATCTTCATTCAGAGCCAATTTCTGAATTTTAAAAAACTGTCTGATCGCTCTATATTTGTTATCCAAAAAGAATATGTTTTCATAGTATCTCATAAGTTGGTTATGAAGAAGAATCGCCATTTCAGAAGAGATCTGCACATCTAGTTCTTCTAAGATTCGCCTTGTTTCTGTCACATACTCTTCCTCCTCGATAACAATAAGTCTACGTTCAATGTTAGCCAACAGACCCGCTATTACCGAAGGATTGCTGTCCAGCAGATGTATCTGCGTCGGTTCAAGCGAACTAACGATCACGTGATTCGTTAACCACTGCTCGCAAATCACTTCGTAGATGTCATTTTGCCCATCGAAAGTCAAACTCCAGTCGATCATCCGGTGAATCGTTGACAAGTCTGTGTTCGCATCACAAGCTGACCTGATATCTTCGAAGCTAATCATCCACTTACTAGCCATGCACTGCTCCAAGTACTCGAGAATCTTTGCTTTTTGCTTAAAGTGATCTTTCAGGAATTCCAAGTTAGTTCGATCCATTTCTGAGTTAACTGTCGTAGACTTCAGCGATTCGAACATTCGATCGAACACTTTTTTAACCTTAACAAATTGCTGCGTTTGTCCTAGTTCAGCGATTTGCAAATTTGACACATACCGCAAAAGCGATTTTAACCTATCCAAACTGCGACAACTTCTCATCACTCCTAGTAGAGAACGACACGCTTCCAGCAGCGAGCAGATGAAAACTATAGCGTAGATCATTTCGACGTAATCGATCCGTGTGGCGAAAGCGTTGTAAAAGTTGGTCTCTGCGGGACCGAACATAATTTTTTTCGCCAGCGAATACTTGTGAGAGAAAAACTCACGGAAATATTTGTTATTATCGGGAAACATATTGGTTAACATCTGTCCTAATACGATTTCGACCTTTTTCGGGATATTCGGCGAATTTTTTGTACTTTTGATGGATTCACCGATAACTTGAATAGCACGCTTCACATATGGAACTGTCAGCACAGTCGTATGAATACTGGATCTGGAGCACGATATAGCTTCAAGATGATACAAACTCTTCTGGATGGAATATAACTGCTTGGTTCGAAAATAACACCGACCAAGTCTACGTAGCACTGATCGATCCGAACTACTAATTTTAGTTGATAATTGAAATGTTTCGCTCGCGATCACTTCATCTATTACCATTTGCACAGTATGCTTCCGACGTAGACCGCTTACAACCCTGTTGAAAATGTGATCTCCAAGTTTCAGTGAAGGATTTGCTGCCGACCAATTAGCGATCATCTGTTCTTTGGATAAACCGCAATCAAGCATAGTCTTCAGTCGCCGAGAAAGGTCATCCAAATCCTCACCAACCTTGCTGATTTGACGGCAGATTACGTCCAAAAACTCCATTAAATTTAATTTATTTATAATGAATTTAAACAATCCGTACTCCGACTCCCATTTGAAGATAGACGTGAATATTCCTAGACAAAATACAATCTCCATCATCGGTAGAGGCTTCAGGAACCGCTTATCTTTCACGAAAAAGAGATGATTATGAATCTCGGTAATTCGATGTAAAAATTCGTTATCAATAGTGTCGAAAAAACGATCACTATATCCTTTCTTCAGCGCCTGCCAATGGTCATTAATTACTCGAAGCTGCTCCCGCCACTCGTTAGGATTTTTAGGAACAGCAGAATCACCAGGAAGCTTACTAAATGCGAAGAGCGACAACTGATACTGCAAAAACATTTCCACATTTTGCTTTATTTTAACACGCCTAACATTCAGTTCGATCATTGCACCAGAAACTAGCTGAAAAAACTCCTCCTCTTCAAACTTCTTTAGCTCCAGAAACAACTTGAGCACATCAAGCGACCCTCTTCGAATCACCCGATAAAGCGCCTTCGCGTTAGTCAAACCATCCAACTCCGCTTCTAGCATGGCACGAGTCAGCTCACGATCACGCATCACTGTTAGAGCACATTCACACGCCGTTAGACCACTTTCATTGCGCCGGTCGCAGTCGACGCCGCCAGCTTGGATTAAATATTTCACCACCTCGCGTTTCCGTTCGTGGTTCGATTCGACGGCCAAATGAAGCAGCGATACTCCCGGGTAAGCTGATTGCAGAACATTTACTTCACCATTGCAACCACTGAGCTGTTCCACTATGGTCTGCAGGATGTCTGTCGGGTTCATTTTACACAGTAAACACAGCGGGGACTGACTGCCGTGAACCCCTGCACTGAACTGCCCGATGATATTTCACGAAGTTCGACGGTCGGTGATGCATCGCTATGAACCGAGCTGCGGTGTGTGTAGGGTAACTGCTCCCTAATTCATCTTAGCTCCACTATTCATCTCACCCATTTGAACACATTAGTTAGAACAGTATCTGCTATCTCTATTCAACGCATTAGCTCAAATGGTAGGATGAATAAGGATACGTTGTACTCGACTTTTCACTTCGCTCAAACACGAGCATTTCACATTTTCCAGGCAAAAATTTTAACTGTTCTGCTTCTTAGGAACGTAGCAAAGATGATGACACCTATTTAACCGCAATCCAGTCACTCTAAGTCGAGTTATCAACGAAATAGTGTGACATACTGACTAATGAGATGAATAAGGGCTCGTCTACCCTATATAGGTTTATTGTCAGACCGAGAAACTCGCCACGCGGGAATTCCCATGCATTTAGATCTTGAAACGACAGCATGGATTTGGGGGTTTATTGGGCACATTTAATATCAGTTGAATTGACAAAGTAATACTTTTCAGCTGCATATAAAAAATAAATTGCAACTTATGATTGTTAAAGGTATGGTATGTTATTAACTGAGTATAGGAACAATTGCTGACTAATGTGTGCGAGTGTTTGTAATTTGCAACTCGAGGAGAAAGAAAACTTTTATCACAAGTGATGCAGCATCAGATCATTAGTCAGTCATGTTCATTGTACCCCTAATTCTTCTACGCATGTGAGTAATAAACTTGTTTTAAATTTCTCTGTTTTGATATTTTATTTTGCTCTGAGTTCGTCTAAAGAAAATCGCAATTTTTCGGCATCATTGTGGATTCCATTCATTAGTCAGGGCGCCACATTTTTTTCTATTTGATTATATTGTTTTGTTTGCATTTCTAATTCAATATATTGGGCGTTCAGCCACAAGTGGTAGCTTTTCATCCATTTTGTTTACATGAATCGGTTAATTATTATTAAGATATAATATACTCTCGCTCTTAAGTGTTTTTTTTTTTCGGTGGGAAGTTTTCAGCCTACTTATCATGTGAATAAGGAGCTAAAACAATCTTAAAAACTAACTTATAAACTATAAAAAGAGCTAATCGTTGCAATTGATGATTGCAGCGATGTTTGTCGGAAATTGCTTATAATACTGTTCGTCATAATTTCTGTTTCTATGATTACGAGTCTGTGCAATTCGTTTGTGCTAAGCGAGGTGGAGTATGCTTCAAAATCATCTTCAGAGTTTTGTTCTGAATCCTTTGAATTGTTTTTTCCTAGTAGCACAACTTGCCCAAATCGGGACTGCATATAACATTACCGGTCTAGATATTTGTTTGTAAATTAAGTTTATTCTTTGGGCAGAACCTAGAATTCCTGTTTATAAGAGGGTATAAACATTCATATCATATGTCACTAGAGTTCGCGAAAGAGAAATTTATGTTGCAGCTGCGAATATGGTTTACGTAGTCAGCTAAAGTCCCACAGCCTAAGGATGCGCGCAAAATTTGCTCTATTCAAATCGCTGATACTCCTTGTCGCTCTGTACTGCCATCAGGCATGGATGTTGTAGGAAGCAGGATATCGAGTGCTAGGTTTGTTTGGGAGAAGAGTTTGGCGTTCAATACTCGGCAGCACAGTAGAAAATGGAGAATGGCGCAGACGCATGCACCCGCAACTGTACCAAGTAAAGAACCATGGTGACATTGGAAGGCTATCAGCGTGGTTGTATACTTGGCAGACTACAGTGAACCGGGCTTGTAGTGCGGAATGACGAATAAGAAACCAGTTAAAGTTATGGCCTAGAAGATGTTGTCGCCTTCGGGGCAAACCCCGCTCTCGCTGGCTGTGTACAATTGAAGAAGATGCGCGTGCGGTGGGCGTCCATGGAACTGGCGGCCCAAGATCGAAAAACCTGGAAATCTAAAATACATTCAATTATGATTCGGATTATCCAGATTGTTCGGTCACTAGGTCACTAACATAATGATGACGATTGTTAGTTTGTTTATGTAAATTCGAAAATATGACAGACGCATCTTGGCCGCCCTTTCACCTAGGGACCTTTGGTAGCTGAGAGACGTTTGGGAGCTGAGGCACGAGCTAGAAGCTGGCGAATACTGGTAACTATTTACCATTCGGCGACCTTGTTATTAGTATAAAAATACTACAAATACTATTAAAAAATTTGTCGACTCTTGTACCATAATGAATAATTACACGGTGCCGCAAACAAAAAAAAAAAGAATGTAACTTTTCAATTGATCCAGAAAAGGTTGCAGGTCTGGTCAAATACAATACAAAGCTACGTTTGATCAAATTATTATACCCTAAAAATATTGATTTGTAGCAAAAAAACTATTTCTCGGGTCTAAAAAATTAGTTACGCGGTCATTTGTTATGTTCTTTTGTCAAAAGTATTATGCGGTATTTTTCATAACAATCAGTTGAAAAATGGCAATGTTATTCATTTTTTTCTCCAAATTATAAACTTGCTCGCATAAACTTTTAAGGGGACGGTTTCATATAAAATTTTCGAAAAATCATTTTTTTGCTCGATTACGTAGGGGAACCCGGGGCTATTCGGACCTACTTAAGCAAATCACCGTTTTAGGTGGATAGATGTGAAAAAAGTTACCGGTCAAAAGTCCTAATTGTTAGTTTGAAACCTCAGTTACATTTTGATGCCATAAAAGGTTCATTTGCACCACTCAATGGCAGCGCTAGGCGACGCAAACCTCTACGTTTTTTCCAGCCATTTACAATGTAAGGGTAATTAACTTTATCATTTTAATCGTATTTGGAGATAAACAGATCGATAAATGCTGAACTAAATCTCTCTAAATTTTTAATAAAATAAGAATGTTGAGTAATTTTCCTAATTTTCATGAAAAAATCGCAAAATATTGATTCTTTACAAATTGTTGTCCCAAACTCGCAGAGTATTTTTAACAAAAGAACATAACTTAGCATACCGTTGGAAAAGTCTTTTTTCAGAACACAGAATTTGAAAATCGGTTAAAAAATAACAGTGTAAATTTTTTTAGCGGCAAAGGTCCGGAAAATACGATTTTTTTTTTGCAATATATCAAGATTTTGAGGGAATACAGCATTTTTCATACCTAATTTTGAATTGCATTTGATGAGATCTTCAACCTATTCTAGGTCACTTGAAAAGTACAAAATCACTATAGCCCCGTGTTATTTGTAATACTCCAAAGGCAAAAAGAAATTGAACATTGTGCTAATTTAGTATGAAAAGTTAATATTTATATAATGTACATTAACCCATTCATGTCCGACTTTTCCCTGGCGCATATATGGCTCCAAAACAATTTTTCGACAAAACTGTGGGGATCAACGTAGGTGCATTCGGGAAAAAGTATTTACCGTTGGAATCGCTTTGGGCATTATTCCAGGATCGATCTTTAGCATTAAAATCCCCAGTTTTAAAGAATTTCGACAGATTTCGAGAAGTTAATTAGCTCGCCAGTGTACTTAAAAGACAAATACGCTACAACAATAAAAATGATACCAAGATCGGCTTCAACTTCGATACTCAAGCTATCGATCAACTTAGTGTCAAGAGACGGCAAGAAGCGATGTTTGATTCTGCGATTGATTTCTATTGCAAGTCCTCCACCGAATCCAACAACGCTGTATACCATCAAGAAGTTGAAAAATTTGTCTTCGTACGTTTTCAATGAACGAGCATTCCAATTTAATGAATTTAAGGGGTTATATATTTTGAGATGCGGGAAAACAGGTAAAAGTTTGAATTTTTATAAAGGTATGTAGCCATATTTTTATGAAATACTTGTTACACGTCTAGCGTAGTACAATGTCCAATTTGCAAATTCGACTTGAGAACATAAAAATATATTAATAATTGTGGAAGTTATAGCATTTGCCGCAAAACTCGTTTTTTCAAAGAGGTTTGCCGTGACTTCGATTCCAGTCCAAAGCTCAACTGCAACCATCAAACTAAAAAAATTCATTAATATATGTACCTGTGGTGTCCTTGAACGATTGATTTAAAAAAAATCTTTTTTTTTTTTTTTTTTGGAAACGGTAACAATTTTTCCAAAAAAAAAACATTATTTTCACCTGAAAAAATTATTAAAAAGTCATAACATTAATATGAAAGTTTTGACGAAAAAATGCAATCGTTTAAGGACACGCCAGTTAAATTACGAACAAGCAAAAAAAAGTTTTGAGATCGTTTGAGAAGTTTTTCGGCAATCGTAGTCACCGCAAAGACGTTTTTGGGAAACAGTATAGCCGCACCTACATAAGGGAGCAAGATGCAAAACTCAATAACTTTGCGTCTACTTCTTCAATCATTATAAAAATTTGGGGTAACATTTTTCAGAACCTGAACTTTGCGATAGAAGAACAAAAAATTTCAATTTTTTGACCGACCTCATCATATGTAACCGCTTAAATGATTTTATAAAGTCTAATTCATTGCAATTTTGTTAGAAAATTCCCACCCAGTTTGACAAACTCCTAACATGGAGGTAGAATTTAACATTGCAGTCATCAATTGAATCATTGATTGCTGCAAGAACTAATTTTTTTTTCCCCGTTATGCTACCTAGATCAGTTCGAGCAAAGGATACGCTGTGTGAAAACGAAATTGAAGGCGTGGTAGTCCAACAATAAGTGCATTGGAAACTTTCTGTGGTTTCTTTCGTCAGACAAGCGTCCTTTGTGTGCGAATTACCACCACAAATCATACATTTGGAATCTAAATGACAATTTTAGTGGCGTGTCCAATGTTTTTGCATCAACGACAGGTTAGTTTTAAATTCTACCCCCGTGTCGTCTATATGCTAAAAGGGTATAACACGCTCCAACGAGGCAAAACGCACAACTTCTATTCCAAGGATTCCAGAGTTATTTGAAACGTAAAAATGACTGGTAACAGTATAATTTCACGAAATCAACGTACTAAATGAGCTTGACAATTTTAAAATTCTGCAAAATAACAATATACTTCAAAGTTTCAAAAGAACCATTTCGATGTAAGTTTCCACTATTTCTCTATAAGCATTTCAACCAATTGGAAAGTGTCGTAGAACTGGTAGAACTATTTCGAGCAATTTAATATAATATAAAAATTCCTATCTAAGTTTTTGAAATAGTTTGAAACTATGTGTGCGCGTAGAATTATTCATGTTTATACAACAGCTCATCACCGGATGGAATGCTTCCATTTATAGCACAACCGCAAAGTAACTATTGAGCCAGTTATGAGTTTTCAATAACTGCAATACTGATTTTCTTTAGGTAAAACAAGGTTTCATACAATGTATAACCTTGTCTTTTGGCATTATACAAATTTTAATAATTCGATTGATACAAATTTCAATAATTAGACAAGTTTCTGAGGAGATCATAGTGCCCTACGTTTAAATATAGCTATTTTTGCTTAAGGGGCGCATAAAACTCGTTTACCCTAATATTCTCACTTTACCCGCACGTGGAACGGCTTTTTCTCATATTTTTTAAGCATCCGAAAACTTTCCATTGGAAATATTTCATAGAGTGCTCGAACTCTGCCTAGTTTCAAAATGCTTCGATCACTCTGAAAAAGTTATGAATTTCCATATGAAACGTATGAAAAAATACATATATTTCACATATAAAACTTCAATCGCTTTGGGGCTCGTGTTGAAATGGACCATACCGGGCAATTTTTTTTATGCCTAGATTCATTTTTTTACCAGCGATGGATAAAATTCCAACATCACAAAAATAACTGCCACCCTAACCTGTATAGTACTCTCAATTCTGTAGAAACATTTGGAATGAACTTTGCCTAATAATTCAATAAACCTAGAAATTTTCTTAAAAGTTTAGGAGAAGGAGCGTTAACGATCGCGTTAACTTTGTTTCTACTTGTATGATACCCACTTGTTGGAAATTGTATGTCCTAGATAATCTACTGATGTTCTGAAAAAAAACCGATTCCTTTTTATATTAACTGGTCGGTGTTAAGTCAGACCGGACTAAGTAACAAAACATTGATTTCGAGAAAAACGAGTTTAAAGTTTGAATCGTAGCATCCTTTACGTTATTAAAGGAAATTAATTTTTGGCATAATTCTTGTTTATTGTTACATATTACAAATCTGGCAAGAGTCTAATGTAGGTGAAGAAATTCTTTATCCAGTCTTATCATTATCTCATTTCTTGATGTTTTGCGACTTAATCCAGTCTGACTTAACACCGATCAACTTTAACGTAGTATTTACTCAACCGGATCTCAATACTTGATCTAATATTTCTTTGCACTTTTTAAAACGTGGAGCAGCAATTAGAGCGTCGCACAGTGGCGGATTTCCCTAAAAACCTGGCCAAAAGTCGAAAATGGTTTTGATTGACCTGCAAATGTACATACCACGGGTTTTGGGGTCGCAGATTACGATTTTGATGCCAGATTTTCAAAATTCAAAATGGCGGATACAAAATGGCTGACAATTTGATCTAAATATAAGTAAATTTTCACAAATGAAAATTTAATGGTTCCAATAAGGTTTATAATGTATCGAATTTTAAATGGTGTGTAGTTAAATGATAAATTTGATTGATTTGCACGCATAAATACGTTTGGGTGTCTTTATGATGTAGCTATTATGAGAATTGATGTTATTAGTCATTTCAACCAATGTTTTTTGACATATAGTACAAAATTGTAACAAAACTTTTAAACTCTCTGTATGATTATTATTCACTCTGTACAATTATTATTCAATTGCTGTCCGATGCACATATTTTTCAAAAAACGAAAAATAGTATTTTTCTAAATTATAGAAAATAAGCTGATTCTGCGACGAAATGCATGGAGTGAAAATTGAGAACAAGTTTGCATGCAAATTTCAGTATCTAAAAATGAATATGACAAAAATACGAAAACAAGTGAAATTTACTAAGATTCATAGTATTATATAAATTGTTAGACCGAGGAGTTGTCCAAAGTCCATTATTACGATGAAGCGTCCATTTAAATTCATGGGTTATGCTTGGTCTGAACATGCTTTTACTGCTTCCTGGTATAGTTCTGAGCAACTACGTTTTGTTGTCATGCTTGCTGACATACTACGGCTGACAACCTTCTCGCAAACAAATTCGCCAAGCTGGAGTATACGCCAAAGTAAGCTTTTTGGCCAAATCATGGCCGGAGATTCCAGTATTCTTTTGCACTATTCTACTGATTTTCCACTTCTAGATTTGTTTTGCTTTGCATGATCAAACGTCATAGTTTCCTGGTAACGTTTAAGTATGGTATTCAAAATCGAATTTTGAAATTGGGATCCTTTGGCGGTCACTTCTGTTGACCTCGTTGGTCTTCAATATGAATGACCAGAATTATTTACGTCTTTTGCATTCCACTTTTGATAACTTTTGTATATGTTTATGAATCTTGATGAAATTTTCACCACTAAATACACAATGCTTCCTGATAAAAATGCAGTATTGTGCGACTATGACAACCAGAGGTGCAGTAGTAAGTAAAAGTACGAGTCCAAATTTTAAACTGAAAATCTTATAATCCGTCTCCGTCTCCACTTAATCAATAATTACTAAAAAGCGGGCAAATCGGGCAAGAATTATATAATATTCCAAATGGAGAATCGTTCAAGGAACATAAATTGCCTTGAAACATAGTGGACATACGTGGACAAAAAAAAGTATTTCAATAATTTAACAAAAATGTGTGTTGAAACCGTTTGCTACAAAAGCGTGAAAGTTACTGTCATTTTCTATAAACAAACAAAATAATATCTTTTGACATCAATACATATAAATAAAGTACATACCGTCAGCATAACTTTCCATTATTCCACATTCGAAACCGGCACTTTTATCAAAATCCAGCTGCACTTGAATAATACTGATATTTCGAGCGCTCGATAAAAAATATGAGCAAAACGCGATGGTTTAAACTGTTTGGATGCGCCAAAACCTCAAATATGGAAATTTTGGAGCGTTTCACTTAAAATAGCATGCGGCAGCACCATCTGAAGGACGAAATATGTACTAGAACCCAAAGTACTACCATGTAATTTTCGACTTTTGGCCAGGTTTTTAGGCAAATCCGCCACTGTGCGTCGTCTATATAGCATCCCATTCCTCAGTGGAGTAGTACCGATTGGGGGTTGTTGCCAACTTTTTTAAATGGAATTCTCTAAGTTTCTTTTACAAAAGTTATCTTCTGTGAATATTTTCTTGTGGTGAAAATTGGCGACCAACCTCGGCACCTACCGGTTGGCTCGTTGTGAAGGCTAGATCTCCCGCCGGAGACTACATCGAGTAGATCGCTACGAAGCGGAGAGTTAAATGGCTGACTTGCATCGTGACAAAACTATCAGCTAAGTGGTTCACGAAACGGAAATGGGTACCGAGAGAAATTCCGCCTCTCCGGAAACTCTCAGTCGGAGTAGGAAGAGAAATAGGAATCAATTTTGGGAGAAATTCCGCTGCCGGGGAACTCTCAGTCGGATTAAGGTGAGTTTAACACCGGTGACTATCCGACTAGATCACGACAAAGCTAGGAACTAAATGGTTTACGGAAACCGGAGCTAAAGGGCTCATGGCATCAGGAGCTAAAAGGATCACTGAGATGAAAACTAAATAGCTCACGAAAACGGCTGCTAAACGGCTCAGAGAAATGCTTGCGGTACCTTACCGCTGGATAATAACCGAGTGGAGTTCGTGGCTAAATGTCTCAAGTGCGCAGAGGATATATATAACTTAATAGATGGAGAGAATGACGGAAAGAAAGAAGAATGTCGGGAATTAAATGAATGAAAGGTCGTTTCAAGTAATGAATCTAGCAAGGGTCCGAATTAACTTAAAAAAAACTCGTGAGCAAATGGCTTCGTGATCGCCAAAATCAACGTCATCTGCAAAGCGGAGAGTGGTGCACTTCAGCATAATTTTAGAATAGTTATCCGAGCAGTTGATCGGCCGAAAGCCAGTAGCCATTGGTGGTGACTTCAATGCCTGGGTTGTAAAGTGGGCAATAGAATAACCAACACAAGAGGATGTATCCTGCAGGACGCTCTAGTGAAGTTAGATGTACAATTGTGCAATGAAGGTTCCGTTAGCACATTTCGGAGAGATGGGAGAGAATCTATCATCGACGTCACATTTTGTAGTCCTTCACTGACGGTGAACATGGACTGGAGATTAAGAGAGAAGTATACCCATAGCAACCTCCAGGCGATTCATTACCACATCGGCCAAGCAACCCTGCTGCAACGCGGAGAAGGATAACCAGCGATCGAAAGTGGAACATCTCTTCGTTTAGGCACTTCGTCCGGACAGCGAGACCGAAAATGTTGATGCGGCTGAGAAAGATTGTGATGGCTTATGACACCACAATGCCGCGAAAACTGGAGCCATGTAGTAGACGGCGCACAGTGGGACCAATCCAAAAAAGGTGGGACAAAACCTATTTGAGGCCTTAGATGTCATTTTAGAACCAGCATTTCTTCGTAGGATATGTTCACAATATTATTCTGTAACATTTTAAATAGAATATTTTGTTGTTGGACTAAAGAAGAGTACCCGAGCAAAAAAAAATTTTCAAAAAATTTTTTTAGAGGGTCGATGTCTTCGACAAAGTTGTAGAATATTATGTTTTGAATAACTTCCTCTAAGATACCACAGACATCAGACCTCAAATTTGAGGCAAAATTGGTGTTTTTTGAAAATATGATAAAAAAATCAGTTTTTCGATATTTTCATGCTAAAAACCTTAATTGATTAATTTAATATGTTCTACAAACTTGTAGGTAACACTAAAATACAACTTTTTGTCGAAGGAACTAATAACCTAAAATCAATATTTTGGCTTCTAAAACTATTTTTCATATAAATTTACTCTATTTTCATCAAAGATTTCTGTTTTTAGGTGCACTTTTGTGCAGCCAAACTTTGGCTATTCCGATACTTTATTATTCGTAGAATAAAATTAATACTACATATAAACAGGATATAGTTGGACGCATTGTTTGGGTGACCATTCATGTACGACGGTTTATAACATAAAATGTGCTTATATTATTTTTAATTTACATACATTATTAGCTATTAACAAAATCTTACATTTTGTACGCACTTACAAGCATATAGAACATATTGAGTTGATCAATTACAGTTACAATATGAAAAAGTGAAAAATAATATAAATTTTGAATTTAAACTGCCAAACAACAACGATTTCGGCTCAAAAAAGAAATAAATGGTATTTTCAACAGAATTGTTCCAAATACAATATTTAACAACTTTGCTGAGGACCTCAACCATTTAAACAAAATTTGATTTATTTAGTTCGGGATTTCTACTTTAGTTTAACCAATGAGATTAGTTCTACAAATTCAAAAAGGAGAATAATATCTATTTGAGGCCTTAGATATTATAGAACCTAAGTGTGTGGAAAAATATTCACAATATAATTGAATCATTTCTATTTTTTTAGATGGTTGAGGACTTCAGCAAAGTTGTATAACATTCAATTTCGAACATTTTTATTAAAAATACCTTATACATACTGTAGATTTATTTTTTAATCCGAAATCGTTGTTCTTTGGCAGTTTAAATTCAAAATTTATATTATTTCTTCACATTTCCATATTCTAACCTTAATTGATCAACTCAATATGTTCTACGTGCTTGAATGTGTGGGCAAAATATAAGATTTTGTTAATAGCTAATAATGTATGTAAATTAAAAATAATATAAGCACATTTTTTGTTATAATCCGTCGTACATGAATGGTCACCCAAACAATGCGTCCAACTATATCCTGTTTATATGTAGTATTAATTTTATTCTACGAATAATAGAGTATCGGAATAGCCAAAGTTTGGCTGCACAAAAGTGCACCTAAAAACAGAAATCTTTGATGAAAATAGAGTAAATTTATATGAAAAATAGTTTTAGAAGCCAAAATATTGATTTTAGGTTATTAGTTCCTTCGACAAAAAGTTGTATTTTAGTGTTACCTGCAAGTTTGTAGAACATATTAAATTAATCAATTAAGGTTTTTAGCATGAAAATATCGAAAAACTGATTTTTTGATCATATTTTCAAAAAACAACAATTTTGCCTCAAATTTGAGGTCTGATGTCTGTGGTATCTTAGAGGAAGTTATTCAAAACATAATATTCTACAACTTTGTCGAAGACATCGACCCTCTAAAAAATTTTTTTGAATTTTTTTTTTTGCTCGGGTACTCTACTTTAGTCCAACAACAAAATATTCTATTTAAAAAGTTGTAGAATAATATTGTGAACATATCCTACGAACAAATGCTGGTTCTAAAATGACATCTAAGGCCTCAAATAGGTTTTGTCCCACCTTTTTTGGATTGGTCCCACTGTGCGGCGTTCAGCCCCGGTCCGGATGGAATATCAAACCTGGCGCTGATAGCTGTGTTCCTGGTATATCCGAACATGTCCAGGATGCTGCTGCAGAAGTGTTTAGATGATGGAAACTTAACCGAAATGTGGAAGGTACAGAAGCTGTTAAAGCCAGGGAAGTCACCGGGTTATCCCGCCTCGTATAGGCCTATATGTCTGCCAGGTATACTAAAAAAACTTGGAAAACTAATCGAAGACCGGTTGAACTTCAACAACCACGTAGACTATGCTTGCGAAAAGTCGGCGATGGCAATGAACAGGATATCGAGGATCATGCCAATCGTCGGTGGTCCGGAAAGCAACACGAGACGATTCGGTACTGTGCTATGGGGTTCAGGGCGGGGGTGTAACTCTGAAAACCAAGTGGAACAGAGAAAAGCTGCACAGGACGTTCCAGCTGATGGCCATACGGGACGCGAGCACGTGCATAACAATATCGTCGCAGGCAGAATGCTTTATTGCCGGCATGATCCCCATCTGCACTACCCTGGCAGAGGATATCAAGTGCTACAATCGGAGAACACAAGAAAGATGGTGAGAATCGATTTAATGGCAAGGTGGCTGCAGGAATGGGAAAATAGGAAAATGAAAGTTTGATCTACCGGCTCATCCTAAACCTGTTGACGTGGTTCAATGGAAAGCACGCCTAGGTGAACCTCCACCTGACACAGCTTTTATCATTAGGAAGTATCTTCATCGCTTCTGACACGCAACGTTACCGTTGTGCCCGGAGTGTAAGAACATCGAGGAGACGCCGGGGCATGTAGTCTTCTAATGTCCGAGGCTCAAAGCGATGCGCTTGAAACGGGAGGGCCAGACATCAACCCGGATAATGTCGTCCACAAAATGATAAGCGACGTAATCACGTCCAACGGTCAACAGAATGGTGATGCAGATCATGACTGCCTTACAGCGAAAATGGCGTGATGAACAGCGAGCTACGGTTTCGGGAGAGCAATCACCGCCGGGAAACTCTCTGCCGGGGTAGGCTAGATCTACCGCTGGGGATTAGCAGATTAAATTACGACAGAGCACCAGGTCGCTGGGGTGCCAGCAAACTGGACGCCATGCTCACCCCGCAATAGCCGGACTGGCCATGGCACCCTAGCGGTAGACCCGACAGAAATATACCGGTGTGCTCTCCGTTGGCATAATCAAGATTCACCTTCGGGGGCTAGACTGAGTAGACCGCGACGAGACACCACCATTTGCGGGTCGTCGGGGCATCAGCGAACCGAATGCCTTGCTCCACCGGAATCACCGGACCGACCTCGGAACCTGGCTGGTTGAATCGGTTTCGGGAGAACTTCTCTGTCGGAGTAAGCATGGTCCATCCTCGGAGACAAGACAGAATAGTTCGTTAACAAGTCAAGCGCTCAACAAGGATGTGGTACTAAAAGCATACGAAAGGAGCCAATGAGCCTAAAGGAGTTGCGGTTCTAAATGGCACCAAATAAAGAGTCAAAGGGCTTAAGCAGTCGCGGTGCTGAATGGCACAAAAGAACCGAGTCGTAGTGTTGAATGGAACAAAAGAGCCGAAGGGTTCAGTAAATTAGACAATCTGAAATGTGCCACCCAGATTGTCCTCGTAGGGGAATAGCACTAATTCTCGACCCATAGCAAGCTTCCCTACTACCGTACAGAAAATACCACTTTGTGTGGATACTCGAAACTAGAAGTGTATAAAGGAGGGATGCTGTAACCCTACTGAAGCAACTAGCTACTAAGTGGTAGGATTAGAGTGTGTGCTATGCCCAAAAAAACTCTTCCTGAAGCAATGCAGCAACGTAGTGTTGGGAAGGAATCAGGATTCTTGCAAGGGTAGTTGTTTTAGCGGGTCAGGTGGCTGCCCAAATCAGTACCCAGAGTTGTTGGTTTTTGTACATTTTGTTCCTACTCGGGGTGTTTTAGAACAGTTTTTCTGCTCTCCAAGAAACTTGTATACATACATACATACATACATACATACATACATACATACATACATACATACATACATACATACACATATTGCATAAAATAAATATTTTATTACTACGCCACTGTTTGGGAGCGCTTGGACGCGGTGGTAGAGGATATTAGTTTTGTTGTGATCGCAGATAGTTGTAGGGGCACCCACTGTCGTAGTTTCGATCGTCATCATTAGTTGGTACTTTTTTTTCGAAGGAATCTTCTCTCAAGTGCGTATTCTGCCTCGAGCAGTTGTAGTTGCAGCTCCGCTGGCAACCGACACATGTCGATTCTCATGGTGAAGAGGTAAAAGTCTGTCTTTGCTATTGAGACATGTTGGTAGACTTGAGCGATTCGTTGTAATGCTGCCTAAGCTCGACTCCTGCCAACAGAAGACAAAAGATTAGTCCGTAATATTTGAAGCCTGTTTCTAATGACCCTGTCACTTCTAGTTTTCCGATCTGTACATTTCACACCCTTGCTCTCACTTGAGTACTTTGGCTCTAAATTTCCATAACTATCCCTACTCAGAAATCTCTGGCTAATTGAATGTCGTTAAAAAGGAAAAAAGAAAATGTGACTACATATTATTCGAAATAAAAAAGGAGATAATATGTTATATTATGATAAAAAAATCAGTATTACATTTAACATTTCAAGTCATATTTTGCTGACGAAAAAAAACCGTTGCCACCAATTGATATTTGAATCAATTGAAATAACACACCATCATACCACGAAAAAAGAAATTTCTCGTCATTGAACACGTACATTCAAATTCAAATTGGCTTGTGAAAAGAGTTCCGTTCACGCAATGAAGTTGTTAGTATTCCATCCCAGTTTGCCTATCAATCACTCTAGCGTCGTAATTCCGTTCAAATCTCCCCGGTAACAATAATTCAATATGTTATCCCCTGTCGAATGTTGCAACAATATCATGTTTTCCACGACAGGTGCTTTGCCTCGTTCCTCTCTCCTATGTTGTTGTTAATAGCTCTGCCCTCCCTGTTCCGTATAACCGGATGCCACATCTAAATTGATACCTTGTTACAGATATTTACCGATTCAATCTTGTTCACCTTTCCCTCGTTTACTATCGGAATCGGAATGCCGTGATGGATCACCGAGAAAAGGTACAACAGGACCCTGATGTCTTCATCCGCGAGGAAAACTTATCGGCACCTTTCGAACTGAAAATTTGTATAATAAATCCAGTGAACCGTACTTTCTAGACATAAATCACTCAAATGCGCACACATTTTCCCAATATCACGGCGAGCGTTCTATCGAGCATTAATTTCGATTTTCACCATATTAGTATGGATGGCAGCATCAGAACTGCTGTGTACAAACTGAAGTAGCGCGCATCCGAACTTGAGCAATATATCACAAATATCACATAAAACCGTCCATTCCTTCGTTCGCTGATACTGGGCAGGTAATATATTTTCCCCCACCTACTTTGGTTATGGTCGCATTTTTTCATCAGGACATAAAACGATCAGGGCCGGTTTCACGCAACACCTAAAAATCAGCAACCTAATTGAATGGAAATATTTTAATTTCGGCAGCCTGTTCACCGGCTAAATTAAGATGAAAATTTCTTTTGAATATCTTCAAATGTTGGTACTCCACCTCTGGATTTATAATATATCACAGAGACAGTGGAAAACCACACGGATTTTCTCCACATTTTTCTCTTGAGCAGGAGGGTTTTTATCCTGTACCATACACCCATTATTCAAGTCCTGTTTCCTATGCTACTTAGCGGGCGCTAAATGGAACGTGTGGGCCTACCAACTGCTGAAAGTCTTGACAATGACAATACACTATTATGCCCGTTCTCTGAACACCTGTGTGCATTCAAGGATATTCCGGGATTCTTTTACACTTCTACCAATGGTTGCCGTACGTTGCCCAACCCTCAGCCCAGCGACACAGCATGGAAGCAATGGGGAAAGAGTAGACGATGGAAAAACAAAAACTCCAACGCCATTCGCGGTAAGGTAGATTAACATTTTAACATTGGTATATCATGGCGAAAGGTTTCCCCTCTGCACGAAAGAGGTTCCTTCGTTTCCGCAAACTCTTTTCTCTGTGTCAAATGTGACGCATGTTTTGGAAATGAGAGGGGGAATGACAAATTTCTGTTATCAGTACGAATAGCAAAAGCTTACTTCGTTTACCAAAATTACGTAATCAACCGTGAGTTAAAATCGTTCTTACCAACCCACCAATAAACTTATGCAATGCGACCAATTCGATCAATATCTAAAAACAAATTTCTTGGCCATTTTCCGGTTTCTCTTGTTCAGCCGAGTTTTGCCAGCACCCACGCCAAAGCGATCGCATCACCGAACGGCTCGAACAGGGCACATCCATTCCATTTCGTTTGATGGAACTTTCAATTTCCTGAAATTTTCATTTGATGTTTATCCACTTGGCTGCTGTTTGTTCCCCGTCTGTGTCCGCCCTCCGATGTTCGCCTACTACTGCCTACTGCCGTTAAGCTACCGAGAACGACACCAACAACGACGGATGCGGCTGTGCAGTTTCCACAACCTCGAAAACCTAATATTAATAAATTTCAACGGCAGAGCAAAAGCAAATATCGAATGTAATTGCGCATTTGCTTCCTCGTCCTTCGGTGCCCCATCTGACCCAAATGCAGCCACGAATCCGCCCACAGCCCACTTCTGGAAAGCATCTTTTGCTGTGAAAGCACCACACCGGTTTGTGTCTGAGTGTGTGTCTTTCGGATCGTCTTCATACGGATGGGAAGAGATGAATACCCCCAAACCCAACCGGCGAAGATTCCGGCCGTAATATCTAAGTACCGCAAGCAGCCAAGCAAGCAAGCACATTTGGTCGGAATCCGGGCCAATATGAAGACTTGCGGAATACCCACACCGCATATGCATATCTTGAAATCCTTTATAGCATCCGAAAGTCATCTTCTTAGTGGATTGAGCTTTTCAAGACTGCTAGGTTCAAGCATCGACTGATAAGCCATTGAAATAGAGACGACGTTATTCTGAGATACCGCAGAATGGGCTTTCGAGAGATAGAGAGAAAAAAAAACCTTTCGCTGACGAATTATATGATGAGGGAAAAAATCCCCGAAATGGCCACGATGACATTTATTTGATTTTTCTGTTGACTTGAGCTTTCGAGAGCAGCACAAATTCAAAACCAGAACAGTGAAAATATCATGAAATTTAATTTTGTGTATTACAATATAAATCAAATCTAATACCTTCGTTCGCTCAATAATGGATACTTCTTTAGTACGGCAATTTATCTTGAATGTTTTCTTCTGGAATGGTGGCTACATTTCAGGCTGGCAATAAAGGTTAAGCGCTGTCGGAATACATGTTTCTGCGGCTAAATTATGATTTTGATGATGCAGCTATGGCGATTCGTGTTGGTATCTTGGGCAATCGTTTGCAATCATCATTACAGGGTTGATTATTTAGTTGAACTAATGTGTGCGTGTGACTACCACAATAAATTTGAGTTTAGTGCGCTTGCATCCCTCTCACTGCACAGCCGACGCATTCATGATTTGAAATTTAGAGTATAAATATGAGTGTTGATCGTTGCTGGAATCCCCCAACTATTAGAAATTATCAAAAAAATATAACTCATTCGTTCAGTGACTCTCGGACCGATAGGTCGACCTTTCTAAATTCCAGTCCGTGCAGTGCAACGTTATACAGAAGAGTGCCAAACCGCTTTCAAGATTATCTTCGCATTCTCCACCTCGTCAAGGTTTCAGCATTTTTTCCATTTTTTGTGTACGTGTTTACCATTCTTCGGCCAGCAGAGCAGTAATTCAGCAGTTTTTCGTTTCTTGAATGCCGCCTTGATACCGTTATACAAGTTAAGTGCCGCCATAATATTACAATCCCCACTCTTGTCTCTAATTCTAGCCTGCACTGGGCAATAGGCCCGTGCAAGAATTACTTCTCCTGATAATGATTTGGCGAAATGGATGTTGAATAAAATCTACTGAAATTGTAACTGTTGGCGCCAGTTTTAGAATTGTTCATATGAAGTAGTGAGACTACATTGTAGCACGGGACAGTTGGCATATCGCGTAATGAATCATCTAGGTTAGTCGATACAGAACAGTTTGTTGCGTTCACCACTCATATTACAGTCAGTTATCTAAAAGGTTTTAAGGTCTTGAACAGAACAGTTGTATTCAACTAAAAGTAGCAGCATCCATTGTGCTATCCATAGAACAGTAGAGTCCTTTCAGTGTATGTGCACATAATCACTTCTCCTCAATAAACCCACTGAATTTAGTAATGTGACCGCGAGTTCTTACTATTTCGCTAACTGAACAATTTCCCTAGTCATAAAATTCGATCAAAAATCGGCTGGTAAAATGAAGCCAGGTAGCGGTAAAATGAAGTCAGCTAACGAGCAAACGTGTGTTTGAACACAGATCTGCGCACGCACACGAACAGTACAAGTTTCATTTTGATAATAACTGGAAACGCTTGAAGTTACCATTTCGCACTAGTAAAGTGGCATGTGACTACAAATTCATCACCACAAACTGAACTGAATGAATCCCTTCAATAAAATGTTTCCACCTACCTGTTTTTATCGCGCATCCGCAAAAGGTAAAATAAGAAACAGGCAACCTGCACGAAATCAACACAACATGCACTCGTCGGTAAAACAGAGCAAACGTCAAACGAATGAAAACCATATAACCTGGAGTGGTGATAAAACAAAACTTTTCTTCTCGTCGGTCTGTTTGGTCGTTGTACGAAGCTGTAGGCAATAGAAACGGACAAGCGTCCTAGTTTACGTCCCGCATTCGCATCGGGGGCGCAATGGTGCCAAAGTTAGTGGCTGTATCGCAGCAATTGAGTATTTGCTGCCCCATCGAAACGAAGGAGATAGACTGGATGAAAGCATCTTCATGCTAACTGCAAACGTGGTGGAGGCAAAGCAATTCGATCGGTACTGGTACCGTACGAGGCAGTGATGAGGAGTTTGAAGAAGCTTTTTTAATGAGGCTGCTCAAATCACGAAGAGCAGTGAATATCGGATACAAGGTTACAGTGGTTTCAAAGGGCGAGGAAAACAACCGCTGTAAATTTGTTCCGCTGTAGCGTCACTTTTGCAAAGTAAGCTACTTCTTGTTCAACTATACGGATTCCCAACATACCGGGCCCACGAAGAGACTGGAATTCGTGCAGCGAAAACTGCTTCTCTGGGAATCATCGAGTGGTAAACTGTAAGTAGCCACCTCGGTATTTTAGATGCAACGGAAACCACAATACGCCTCTACATACTGTACACCGTGAGATGTAAACGTAAATTGACAGTATAGTCCATTTAATCAGTTTTTATTTTCATTGGCAGAATCAGAATCAGAATATATTGGCTCAAATGGCACGTTCCCCGTACATAGTCGGGGATTTGTGCCTCAGTTTATAATACACGATACGAACGAGTTACAAAATCATATGGTGGTGCAAGAATAGACACTATGATATCATCCAAGCTCTCTCGTCCTCACCTATCACATCAGTCAGTCCAACGAAGGTTGTTCGATATCCATGGTGATTAATGCCGATCTAGTGAAGTGTTTCGCTGGAGCTAGATTAGATTCGAAAGGACACTGAGCATCAAAGCAGCGGCTTATCCCCCAGCTCAGTTCCACTCCAGTCTCACCACATCGAGACTCATTCTATCGTCAGCGGTGTGCTGAATAGTAAGAGGACGCGAAACACATATTTTGTCCAGGTTAAATTTAAGTATGTGTTCAGCATGCTAAGCACTGGAGATTCTACACACTGATAGTTCTTTTCTTCATCTATTCACAACTTCTAAATCGAAAAGTACTCTGCTCGAATAGTTCAAAAGCATACCACTTTAACGTCATCAGATTATCCAACTTTCGACAATGTTCTACATTCTTCCATCAATCAATTCAACGATGGGTCGTTGAAGACATCCAGAAATAAGTTACAACCTACTGAAGAGTCTCTCTGAAGCCAACCCAGTCTAATATTAGTCGTCCTCAAATATATTCGGTATCGAACCATTATGGCTAACAGCAACTGCATACCAAGTTTAGCGGAACTGGATTGAGATCTAGTATGCGACCGCATCCCCATACCATCATTGTTACGCCGCATCAACAAGTTTATTGTTGATCGCAGAGGAAACGTTGAGGTTGAGTTCGGCGGGTCGAGCCCCGCTGGAGCTCGTTTGGAAGATAACACAACAGCAGTCCAGTGAACAATGCGCTGGAGCCTTCGTGAAACCTCCATTAGCACAGCAGCATATCGGAACAGTATTTCAGCAGTAGAAGCAGCTGGGCTCAACAACCATCACCATGGGTTATTGAGAGGAGGAGCAATCAGGGATCATCATCCGTTGCAACTGTTGTAAAAGAATCGTAGTTCGCTCAGCCATCTCGAACAATGAAGCCAGCTCGTGTGGACAATCTGGTCATCATCAGTCAACGCAACAGCCATAATCACCAAGGGCGTCCGCGGAGGCCATGGGGCCTCCATTCCAGGGAAGTCCCATTAAATATTTGTTTACATTTATGAAGCATTCTATCAATTGTTCCAGCATATCATCATCGACATCGTACCCTCTATCAACAACCAGTTTCCTGTTGGCAACATTGATTCGCATAATCACCAAAGACGGACGATCATCAATCATCTTCACACAATCAATCGGCGGTTCAGGCCAGCTGAAGGAAGACATCGGCACTATCGAATCGCACAAAAAACTCTTACCACAACGTATAGTGATAGTAGGACTGTGAATGACACGGAATCGTCGGGTTGTACGGGTACGACTAACGGCACAGTCTACAGCACTACAGTCCAACAAACATCCATCGAAGTCACAGCAGTAAGTTAAGTGGTGGGACCTCACACTCGTTATGTGACTCTCGGATCGATCGGTCTATCTTTTTAGTCCGTGCAAAAAAACATTTAAAGGCACAAATCCCCGACTACATACGAGGAACGTGCCATTTAAGCCAATATATTCTGATTCCTGATTCCTGATTGTGTTTCTGAAAGTTTACCGTTACCCGAGCAGTGAACAGTGAAGCAGTGTCTGGATACCGTTATATACACATGTAAAGTTTCGCTATGATATTACATTTACCACTCTTGTTTATAGTGCCAGCTTGTACTTGCTACCCTATTAGCCCGTGCAAAAATGACTTCCCCTGATGGTGGCTCATTTCAAGATCTGACGGATGTCGAAACAAAATCAGATCCCCGGGACAAGGTTTAACCAAGCTCGACCACTTTCACGGGCCTTTCGTGATCGTCTTCCGACCAAGGACAAAAAATGCTTGAATCTATTGCCGATTTCTCGAGCTCTGACGGAGCGATAATCGGCCTTGATAGTTATATCGAAAATTCGCCCTGATATGCTTTGAGTGGTGGTTAATAGTTTATATCAGGCAATTGACGTTGCTGGCTACGGGCCTTTCATAAAGGAGCACAGAGTATATGTACCAGCTAACCGGGTTTAAATAAGTGAAGTGGTTTCCGAATCGAGCATGAATTGCGCGGATCTGCTGAAACATGGGATTAGCTGTTTTAAAGACCCCATACTTCAGCCAGTGAAAACATTGGAAAGCAAACGTTTGCACTCAGCATCAGTCGCAGCTGACGGGAAGAGGACATACGTGAACTAAATTAGTCTTAGTCGGGTGACCTTCGCCGTTTCTTCCCTACCCGACTACATCCTCTTTGACAAGGTTCGTTGATCTGTTCACCTTTTTGTGATGTGGGTCAAGAACTGCACCAATTGCAAAGAAGTAGGACACACTCAGCCTCCCATTGTAGCAATAAGGCCCGTTGTGGGAAATGAGGTGGAAATCGTATCCTGCGTACAATCAACGCGAGAAGAAACTCAATCGTCCCCTTCAGGGACATTTTAAGCGACCTTTCGAATAATTACTAGAGATAGCTATGCCAGCGAACCCTTTCGAACATCTGTACTAACATTGTTTACTGACGAAGGCGACTGTGATGAACCCCAGAAGGGAACATCTTCTGCTGTGCCAGAAAGTAATAGAAAAAAGAGAAACTTTTCCTCTCATAAGCTTCCCTGTAAAGGCCAAAAGGTGTCTATTAAAGGTCCTCCAAAAATAACTGCTCGAGGAAGTATTGGTGCAATACCGAAGCAAGTAGCTTCCAGTCTCAAAAATCTGAGCTCAGAAAAGAGGCACTCCCTGGGACATCGAAAACCGCAAGTGTTCGCAGTTCAGCCTGAGAAGGTAATTAGCGTTGGCTTAATAAAATTCTCTGATATTGTGGACCGTATTTTTACAGCTTTAAATATTTCTGATCTTATTAAGGACATCCTAATATACTTTTTCGGCGCAGTAGAAACATTCTGGATGCAGTTGACTACAAAATGGCCCCTCCTTTCGACGATTTTATCCTTTGATGGCTGATTCATCGAACGAGATTACGGATCTGATCACTGTTCTACAGTAGAACTGTAGAAGCATTATCCCGAAAATCAATCCATTTAAAAAATTTATATGTGACAACTTTAATATGACCATTATGAACACGGATGAATTGACAAGGATCTCTGCCCTCAGCGCGCTCGAGCGCTTACAACTTATCCTTCTGCTCGACATCGCTGCGGTTAGATTGCATGTGGAAGGTAGTCTCTGATCCCCACGGCAGCGGCCATATGCTAATCGAATTACTATTGCTAATGGTTCAGGGCCACCGAAATAACCAATCAATGTTTCGTAAGAGGAAGAGTATTGGTTCCTGGCTGGCTTGATTCCCGATACCGCGATTCAAGCTCAGATTAAGCACGTGCCAGACGCGAACTCTCGCTGGCGTCCTCCAAACCCATGGTGTGGACAAAGAGTGCTCAGACGTGTACGCGGAGAAGGCCGCCGCATATAAGATCTTCCGGGACGACGGATTATGTGCTAGCTATCGACAGTACGCGATGTTAGAAACGCGAATGAAGAGTTTGATGAAAGCCAAAAAACGTAACTACTGGTACCGGTTCGTTGACGGGATAACGAGAGAAACATCGATGAGCACTCTTTGAGGTACGGCCTGGCGCTTACGGAACTAAGACAGTTCTAACGAGAGCGTGCAATATTCAAACCGTTGAATATTCGATTTCGCCAAGAAGGTTTGTCCGGAATTCGACCCGGCACAGAAGACCTACTGCGCAGCATCCACTCACGATAACGCGAACGAAATACCGTTTACGATAGTGAAGTTCTCAATTGCTCTCTTATCATGTAACAATAAAGCCCCAGGGCCAGACAGAATCAAATTTAACTTGTTTACTGAAACTGCCAGACTCTGCCAAGAGACGCTCGTTGAAATCATTTAACAGATTTGGCTGAATGTCATATTAATAATTAGAGAGAAATAGCCCTGCCTGGTCTATGAAGAATCGACCTCACTGCTACCAACCGACGAGTACGCAGAAAAAATATTTTCCATCCAAGCAACCGCAAGTTTGATCTGCATCATTCGAAAGAGAAAAATCCGTTCGCCATGTCGCTAGATCTGAAATTGGATGAAGACTTTCTGTTCATCCTAAATTTTGCACGCAACAGCATGCACTTGTTCCAGAATCGACCGGAGGATCGTGCCATAATCGAGTCTTGGTTCGAAAAGCTGTGCCTCGAAGTGTATCGAGGAATCGATGCGAAACGGCTCCGTAATCTGTATCTGGTGAAGCTGGTGACATGTATTCAGTCGGGTGCTTTGCTGGAACCGTTTCGGGAGAAACCGCACGGGGTAGGGTTGGATCCCTTACCGCCGGAGATTGTTCCTTCGAACATGGACGAGCCGCCATGGTTGGCTGAATTTGACGCTGCCGCAGCGGAAATGACTCCTGGTACAGCAAAGGATTTTTCCAGCTACGTGTGCTCCAGAGTGCTGGAGAACGGAAGAGGTATCTGTGCGTACGTGGCCGTTTCGGTGGCAGATGAAGGCGAAAAGCCGAAATGGTTCGAGATGGGTTCCGGCAGACCACTTCTGCTTTCGGGCTTTGACGCGGAAATTGATAAGGCCTACGAAAAGATGATTGAGTCCACCGTCGGTACTGCGGTAGACGAAGAACCCGCAGCGTTTATAGAATTAGCCGAGGATGTGATAATAGCCATCCAGGAGGAGGAGAGCGGTCTCACTGGTCCGGACGAGCATCCTGGTTTGGAGAAGTTTATAACGGAGTTCAAAAAGCATGTCCGTGGGAAGCCAATGGAATGGGAACTGCTAAGATACAGCCACAAGAAAAGACGTGCAATGTTGCTGTCATTCCTGCAAAAGAAGTTACAAGATCAGGTTGATGAGATCAAGCTTTATCTTCATTGATTGAGAGTGGTTCTAAATTCAAAATGGTTCGTCAAAAATATATTTTAATTATTACCTTTGATTATAATTTTATTGTCATATACAAAATGGTTTTTCGCTTATTCCATGCACCAGTCCCAATGACTTCAGTTCCTTAGAGACAAGTCCCTCGTTATGTATCAGTCTACTACAAAACAAAATATCAATTTGATCTGTGGTGAAGGTGTATTAATGAGAGTTGCTGGGTCTTAAAAAACCAAGGATTTAGGTTTGTTTTAATTCTTTCTGACATACAAATGGTCGGTGTTAGGTCAGATCGGACTAAGTGACAAAATATTGATTTCGAGAAAAACGGGTTTAAAGTTTGAATCGCAGCATCCTCTACGTTATAATTGGAAATTATTTTTTGCCATAATTCTTGTTCATGGTTACATATTTCAAATCTGGCAAAAGTCGAATGTAGCTGAAGAAATTGTTTATCCAGTGTTATCATTACCTCATTTTTTGATGTTTTGCGACTTAGTCCGGTCTGCCTTAACACCGACCAAATATTGACTAAAAATATATAGGACAATTTTTCAAATCGAATGGCGTTTTCGTTTTTCACAATCCATTACACCGGTGGAATCGGTGATACGCGCATTGAAACTTGGGTGAAAAGTCCATCGAACTCGATGAGCCG
The DNA here is from genome assembly GCF_030247195.1 of Topomyia yanbarensis. Lineage (NCBI taxonomy): Eukaryota > Metazoa > Arthropoda > Insecta > Diptera > Culicidae > Topomyia > Topomyia yanbarensis. The sequence continues at coordinate 38,928,980 of NC_080671.1, read as the reverse complement.
CAAAGGATAATCGAAACCTCGAAATCACAATTGACTTGCTGCTGGGCAGTTGCGTATCAGATGATGTGAGATTCCGTAGTCGAATTCACAAAGATCACATCAAAATGACTCAGCGCGCGGAATAGTAGCCATGTGGTAATTAAGTTTGCAGTGGTCAATTATAGCCCTGATCAGCATGCTCTGGCCAATTCGTCTGCCCATTCATTACCAGTACCCAGCAAACCACAAATCGTATATCAAGGTAGACTCATAAATATATCTACAAAAAATCAAAATCGTTTAGTTAGTCAATGTCAGTCTGTAGAAGTAGATTTGATCATTTATTACAAAAACGTGATTTTATAACGACAGTTCGATCAGAATAGCATTGATGTGTAAAGTACATGGTGTTCGATCGGAAATGGTCGTGGGGTACTGACAACTTATATTCATGTAGCTACAAATATTTAAATCATTAAAAATCGTATATTTGCTCACATTTGATCGTATTTTACTTCGATCAATGACGAATTAAAGTCGTTCCTATGAGTGGGAATAGTCAGTAAGCGGCATAATCATATGTACGACTTCGATATACATCAAAATGACTTCAAAAAGTTAGATACGACTTAATATATCACAACATATAAGCAAAACGATTTCGCGAAATTACTTACGACTTATCTCATATATTGGAAATGAGATTGCTGCATATAATGCGAATGTTTATCGGAATAGAGTTTCTCTACTTGAGGGCAATATAGGGTAGACGAGCCCTTATTCATCTCATTAGTCAGGATATCACACTATTTCGTTGATAACTCGACTTAGAGTTATTGGATTGCGCTTAAATAGGTATCATCATCTTTGCTTCGTTCCTAAGAAGCAGTACAGTTAAAAAAATTTCCTGGGAAATGTAAAATACTCGCGTTTGAGCGAAGCGAAAAGTCGAGCACAACGTACCCTTATTCATCCTACCATTTGAGCTAATGCGTTGAATAGAGATAGCAGATACTGCTCTAACTAATGTGTTCAAATGGGTGAGATGAATAGAGGTGCTAAGATGAATTAGGGAGCAGTTACCCTACGTTTACGAAAAATTACCACACTTGTAATTAGGCCATTACAAATCTTTTTTAAAAATTATGTCCAAGTACAAATTTTTTTCTGAAGGGGGGGGGCAAACAAAAAATAAATATTTATTTTAATAAACATTTTTTTTTCTTTTTTCATTTTCTTTCGATTGTTCTCGTGGACGTTTCCGCAGGGTGATTTCGTATAGCGGGGTTGAGCTATTTGTTTTACTAGAAAAATTCAAGCAAACATTACTGAATCAATCAAAAGTTCACATAGGAAAGGGATGCTAAAGTTTTCGTTTTAAATAATTTTCCGAACAGTGCAATTTCTAAATTCCCAATAAAAGCTTGAAAGTTCTCTATGAACTTAATGTAAACATTTAAAAGTACATTAAGGTATTAACTTTTGGTTGCTTGAATAGTTTTCGTTCCGTTGTGGCGGCATAAGGACCGACTGTACACACAAGGCATGAAAATCGGTCAAAGGTTTTTCATATAAGGAAGACTGTGCAATCACTCTGAAACTCGACTTTTTAAGCTACACCCGGAGTGTCGAGTGTCATATTCCACTAGATGCAGTTCGTCGATATCTGAAAATGTCTGTATGTTTTATAGTATGGTTAAATAGCTTCAAAACTGCATTGGCCCTAGGTGGGACTCACTTTTGTGCCTAACCACTACTAACAGTCCTCACTTTTCTTCCTTCCTTTTGTTCCACGAGACTGCATCGAAGCGTTATATCGTGGGGAGGCTGATTCAGTCTTAAGACAAAATGATACATTAGAGCGGTTTAGCTCCGAACATATATCGGGCTAATCGCAGTGGTGAACTTCCGTTAGCCATTTGGCACCCGTTTCTGTGAACCATTTAGTTCCTGTTTTCGCGAGCCATCTCAATTCCTCGTCGGAAGTTCTCCCGATACCGATGCCTGTTGCGCGAGTCATTTAGCTCCCAGTTTTGTCGCAATCTACTCGCATAGTCCATAAATCCTACTCAAAGGGCCAACCAGTACTTGGCGAGGACGGTTCGGCGATACCGGATGGAGCGTAGCTTCTGGTTCGCTGCTTCCGGTTCGTTGAAAACTCGACGACCCACCGCTGGTGCTTCACTCGATCTACTCGATCTTGTCCCTGACGGTGAAACTAGTCTGCTCACATGCTTCGGTCGTGGTGCCCAGTACACTGGCGCCTCAAGCAAAGCTGTGGTTGCTCTCACAGCCTTCTCCTTAACATAATTGTCGTGACTTTAAAAGTTCAAGTCGATGATATATTTTCCGACCGCGCTGTCTTTCGGCTGCTAGTCTTCACCAACTCTGTTTTATGATGGGCAATCGTCTCCGTGTCGAGTGTCTCCTCTTCTAGCGATTGTCCGATTACTTGGAACACCACATCATCCGTGAAGCCGAAAATCGTTATATCTCTGGGAAGGTTCAGCTTCAATACTCCATCGTACACTGCGTTCCACAGTGTCGAGTCGAGGAACGTCAGTTGTAGTTGTGATTCCCCCTTGTCTGTCTCGTAGATCAGTGTTCGGTACTGAAAGTAGCTCTATAATATCCTGCAGAGTTACTCATGCTGTACAGCGAATGGGCGATTGCTTCCCAGCTAGTACTATTGAAGCATTCTTCACGCCTAAGGGAGCACCACGAAATCCTTATCTCTGCTGTCTCCACAGCTCCCACAACCGTTTGGATGGATTTCATTGTAGACCTGCCTATAAGGAAGCCGAATTACATGAGATGCCGTTCTCACGGTCCGCGTACTTCGTTAGCTTGTTCAGGATTACTCCTTCTCTCTAACATTACCAAGGGATATATTGACTACGCTGAAAGATTTCCATGTTGTCCCGGCATCGGAAGCAACATCAGCTTTTGTCGCTTCCAATTATCGGATCGTTTTGAACATATCCGGGCTCTTATGTATCGCTTCACTTTTATGGCTTTCGCCATCTCGATAAGCTGTTTGTTGGTAAATCGATCTTCATCTTTGTGATCATCCTCCTCACTGTACAGCGTAAATAGATTCATGTTGTGGGGGAAAACCTTTCGATGGTGACCTCCATCTTTTCCGGGCACCTTTCAGGTGGTGCAACTGAGCCTTTTATCTTTGTTATGCCAACTTTGTAGATCTCTCCTAAGGAAATTCGCGTTGGCTTTGTGGCAAGGCTTTCTTGTACAGCTTGACTGCTTTGTTGAGAGCGGTTCTTGCAGCTCGCTTCCCTCGAGCTTTCTGACTTCTTTTTTAATTTTAAATATATTTGACACGGCACAATGCGTGAGCACAACTGAGCCGTGGAGCGCACCTTGGGGGTCATTTGGTCCGTCTTCTCTCGCGTTTTCGTTTACGTCCATGTCATCATCGGTACTGCATTCATCTTGCTCATCGTCGGATGTTCTTATTTGTTGTTTGTGCTTACGGGTCGCTATTGTAAATCCTTCATCGGTATAAGATTCCTTATTGGTGGTGTTGGTTGTTGGTTTGGAAACATTTGCTGTAATCGTTGTTACTTCGATGTTGGTAACGGCAGTTGGTTTAGTGGTACTGGGGCCGATCGTTGTTGGGTGTTTGAGAATTTCCGGTCTGCAGCCTTTGGTTTACCAACTGGTTGTGGTTTAACATACGATGATTGTATACCGGCTTTGGTCGTATCAGGTGAAATTTCTTTAGCAGTCTCTGCGCAAGGTTTCCCGTGGTGTAGCGGATGATCATAATATTGACAGGTAGGAATCTGTCCTGGGTGCGTGACTAGTGTTCGTTGAGAATATTCAACACCATGAGGTGATTTGCATGTGAAAGTCAAGTAAGAGGGAATAGGTTTTGTCGGACGCATTCTCACCACACGAACTCCGTTGCGGAGTCTTGGGAAGTAGTTCCTCCAACTATCTTCCTTAACACTATTCACCTCTCCGTATTTTGACAGGATTTGTTTGATAGCGAAGGAACTAGTACGTGGTGCCAGGTCATGTATCTTTATTTCAATGCTGTCAACATCTATATACGTTGGGATACTGTATAAAATGTTATTACATTCGATGATGTGTTTCATGTTGTTCTGGGAGGCGAATGATTCTGATTGACTAATATTTTTTAACATATTCAGTACCGCATGACGTAAATGGTGGAATTGCACCGCATAAAGTACCGCAAGCTACGTTGAACTTCAAGTTCACCTTCAACATTTGCTCCCCTTCATGAATTGATGGTATTACCGGATATTTCGTGTAGTCAACAGCAACACAGTTTGCCTGCATCGTGATATACTTTTGCTTGGCATTATCACTCATTGTTTGTTCACGTATCACACACTAGGCAGAAGGAATCAATTTTTGCCAAGCGTCGCGCGGATAAATTTGATTACTTGCTCTGCTATTGCAGCGGAGCGATTTCTAGCTTCTGAACTGAGCGAGATGAGAAACCGAAGTGATCTCCGACTTCTTCTCCAAGCTCGGAGGCAACTTATACGTAGATCGATAATCGTCGTATTGCACCCGGCGACCGTTTCTCAGTTTCCCATCCCTTGGTATGGTCGCATTACACGCCTTTGTTAGTAGTGCCGTGAACTCGTTCGCATTTAGGTTGAAGAGGATACCCTTAAATTCAAGTTCTTCGACGGACACGTTCCTGTGAAAAATCACTGTTTTCCATCTTCACTCGTTTATATATCTCCTACATATTCATATTCATGTGTAGTTCATAGTCCTGTTATCAATGCTGTACCAAATCGCTTGGTGGTCGCTGTGGATATATCCTCGCACACTTTTCAGTCCATCTTTCCGGTTACTCCAAGGCTACAAAAATTGACATCGATAATGGATTCCCGGTTCTTCCTGCGGTAAGGGCCGATGATACCATTATTTGTAAGATCTATATTTAGCTTTGCTGGAGTATTCTTGATCGCTGATGGCCAGACAAAGTTCTTTTGATTCCAGCGTCTATCTCGAAAATTTCGCATGTTTCTGGTTCTTGGAATATTTCAGAATTAATGTCTCTTCGAGTTCTTGGAAAACGGCTTATTCGATTTTCACAAGCTTAGCCTTAAATGGAAGGTTTAGTAGCAGATTTTGATCTGATCAAGTTCATAAGAATCGCACATATGGCTGCGGATATACGGTATGAATACTACGATCCCATATGAAATTTTTAAATGTCAAAAACCTTTCGGTAAAGCTCATGTATATTGAATATTGAACCACATATAAATCTCCAGGAGTTTGATTTGAATTCAGATTGTTTCCGTATCGAAATTATTTTCGAATGCAACAATCGATTCTGTCTCTATCGACTGTTGCGTTTAAAATGGAATCGATTCAGAAGTCGGTCTGTATTAGCCTTTCCATGAGATCCCGAGCAAAGTCCAACATCAAAATTACAGCAAATAGACAACATATTTTGATATCAAGCATCAAATTGAAATCTTATTAAACTTTTTCAGATATGACATATTTTGATCTCATTTTGATGTGCTTACATTTTTAGAAAAAAATGTTTGTTTCTATTTCATCAAATTGATTACTTATTTTGTTATCAATGAAATATTTCACCATCTCAATGAGTTTTCAATTTGCTTTCACTGATACCATGAATAGTTTTCTGTTTGATGTCATAGTGCAATTTTTCTGCTTTCGATTTTGATCTTTTAACCGTTAAAACGACCAAAATGATAACAACCTGAGCAATCATTCCCTACTACATCACAACATCAAGTTTAGTTCTCAATTTGTTATCAGACTCTGCTCGGGATGTTTGTTTGATAATACACAGATGGGTCCTTCCTTCTGCGACCAGCAAACGTTTCATTTGGTGTTGGACTGGATCGATGATCTCATTTAAACTTCACATTTACCCGAGAATGGTCAAAATAAAAATTATCATGGGATGGTAATTTCTAAAACTACCATAATAGTTTTCAGTTACGAAAAGCAAAACTCTATGGAAGCTATTGTTGTTCTATAAAACGTGACAATTTTTTGAATTCTGGTTAATTTAAAAAAATTATTTGGCCCCTGATTTTTTTCAGCGATTTTGAAGGGGGGGGGGGTGACATAATTTTTAAAAAATATTTGTAATGGCCTTATTAAAGTAGTTCCAAGCCCGCTTTTTACGTATTTTTGTTATGCTGGAGATGATTGATGTGCCCAATTACTGTTTTTAACATTTGATCTTCTTTACCGACGAATCAGAGTTAATAGTATATAGTGTTCGGGAATTGTATACTACTTGCGGATATCGTATATAATCTTATATGCCGATTTTGTGCATTTAGTGTGACTTTTTTGGTGGTATATAAATACGTATTATTCAGTTGCAACTTGGATATACCATCAAGAAGGCTGGCTGGGGATTATTTGCCGAAACGAACTGTGTTGTGATTTCCCCAGTAGACAACTTTATGAGTACGCCAATGGCAACACTTTACCTATTAGCATCAGCAGATGCTCAACCCCGCTAAAGGTTGGACGGGTAGGAAAGCCTTCGGAATCGATCACTGCTGTGTTAATTTTCCCCAGTCGGAGGTGCTTGTTCCTTGAATTAGTTCATGCCTAATACGACACAGATCAACAGAAACAGCAATAGTTCAAACATAGTCTGATTTGTACAGTTGAATACATACAATCCCTCTAATCAAGATTGATATAAGTAGATTTAGAAGGGCCTTTCAGTAATACCAGCCTTGGGGCCCAGCGCAGCTCACGCCGACCCTGCTTACAAACAATTAAGATACTTACCTTGCAATATATCTGGGATGAATTTCGAGAAAACGATTTGCTTGCTCACCATATGTTTGTGAATTTCAAGGCAGCGTACAATTCAGTGAAACGAAACGATTTGAGCAGACAACGCTTCAAGACGGCTTTCCACGAAAGCTGACTGTGTCGTACCGCTGTATGAGTAAAAAATTTAGCTGAAGATTAAACGCGTCGTCATTGTTAAGATTTTCATCCCAGTTTATATCCAACAGCGTGCTAGCGATGCTGTCGTAGTCAGCGTTTTTAAAATCGTAGACGATAGAGCTTGAGACGTCTTCAAAATTCACTTCAGTCAGAGCGGCGCAGCAGTACGGAGCGTAGTCCCGGACACTTACAAAGCAGAAGTTCAATGTACGTCCATTCTCGTTGGTGACATTATTAATTTGCCGAAGAGTTACACTGCTGTAGTGGTTCAAAATACAACTGGCATTGTTAATAAGCGCAGATTTTTCGATATCCAATCGTAGAAAACCATTACTTGCCTGGCACCAGGTCAAGCCAGGTAAGTTGAAGTCGCCCAGTATAACAATATCATCAGACGGGGCGGCGATCGAGGCGACAAAAGAAACAGAGGAAAGATGTACATCGTCCAGGCTAGAATCACGAATTCTGTCAGGTGGAAAATACACAACACACAGGAACAGATTGCGATCGGCAAGTTTCACTTATATCCACACTTGCTCGGAGCTCACCTAACGGTCATCGTTGATCACTCGGACTTTTATACCATGGCGAACGGCAATAAGCATACCACCGCCTGATGTCTTGTGATTGTTGAGGGCATTGCGGTCACATCGGTAGACATCGAATGTTGAACCAAAGACCTGGCGAGACAGAGTACGTCGTAACAGCAAGTCGTGGTCGCGAGCCAATTGCTGTCCGTTGATGAATTTAAGCCACCAACATTCTGGTAGTAAACCTCGATGTTGCTGGTGGACGGATCAGGTACAGCAGAGAGCGAAGCCATGTTGCCGTGTTTTTTTATTATTTTTTTACAATGGAGAAGACGTTTTCGTACTAGCCCAGTACACGTGCTATTAGTAGGTGCCAAGCTACCACACGGGGTGTACTGGGGGCGAGTCGGGCTCGAATGGTGACGCTGCCATTAATACCGACTAAACTCCATTGGGCTCCGCCATCGTTCCCACCAGGGACTACCTCTGGGTATTACTTCTTGGGGGATGGCTGTACTTGATGTACTCATTCACTCTCGCTCACGCGTTCATACGTCCTGTATGAGGCTTACTTGGGTGCTCTCTCTATCGCACCTTGATTCACTCTCAAACACTCCCACATGAGGCTAACTTTTGTGCTCACCTTTTTCGTTCCTTGCGAGGCTGACTTGTGTGCTCACCTTTTTCATTCCTAGCTAGGCTTACTTTTGTGCTCGCCTCTAACATACCGTGTGAGACTGACTTGGATGCTTACCCTTTCACTCCTCTGCCACGCCACAAGGCATCGATAACTAAGTCCCAACATACTACGCTACGACCCTCCCATCTTGGCATGAGGCAGTCCACATATACGCCTATACACTCGCTCTTCTGCCTTGCTTCGGGGTGGCTGGGTTTACCCCTTACGCGGTTGCCAGTCGCTGCGCCAAACCTGCCTCAGCACCATTCACCATTAACTCACTTTTTTGCGCTCGGCCTTTTTCGCTCCAACTAACCAATCACTAGTTAGTCATGCCCATCGTCTGTTGCTCGGTTCGCCAAATTACCTGTAGCCTACAGGCAATCTGGGTGGTAGCAGCCGAGACTGCATTCCACTCCTCCATCGATTGACACATCCGCTGAATAAGGGTATCAGGGGTTGTGTCCCAGCCACAGACTTCAAGCATTGCTCTTCTTTCGACGTCGAACCGATGACATACGAACAGTATGTGTTCGGCTTTTTCGTCTACACCTGGGCAGTCCGGGCAGGCTGGGACCTCCGCGTGCCCGAACCTGTGGAGGTACTGTCGGAAACAGCCATGGCCTGACAGGAATTGTGTCAGATGGAAGTGAACTTCCCCATGGGGTCTTCCCACCCAGCTCGATATGTTAGGTATCAGCCGGTGGGTCCACCTACCTTTCGAGGAGTTATCCCACTCCACTATTTCCACGTAGCTCGCCACCAACCAGTAATCTTCCCGAATGACCAGCCCGACTGGCATCATGCTCGCTATCACGCAGGATGCATCGTGTGATACCGTGCGGTAGGCAGATATCACTCTGAGGCACATCACGCGGTAGGTGCTCTCCAGTTTCTGTAGGTAACTGGTTACCCTCAGTGTTCTTGACCATGACGGGCCGCCGTACCTGAGGATAGATCCGGAGGATCCGGCGGTAATCGGAACTCTTTTCTGACCGGCATAGGTCTCGTATAGCAGTACGTGGTTCTGGAAGTAGCTTTCCAGGATCCAGTACAGACCCACCGGTAGGCTAAGCCGGTGTAACGAGAGCGCGATGGCATCCCAGTTTGCGCTGTTGAATGCGTTCTTCACGTCAAGTGTCACTAACGCACAGTATCGAATGCCTCGCCTTTTTCGTTGGATCGCTATCTCGGCAGTATTTATCTCTGAGTTGAGAGCGTCCACTGTTGGCTTACCCTTCCGAAAGCCAAACTGGTTGCTTGACAGGCCGTCCGTACTTTCTGCGTACGGGGTTAGCCTATTGAGGATGATCCTCTCAAGCAATTTGCCAGTCGTGTCGATCAGACAGATTGGTCTGTAAGCCGATGGGTCGCCAATTTCTGCCTTTTCCATCTATCGGGGAAACGGCACTCGTCAAGGCATCTCTGCATACCTAGCCTGAACATGTTCGGGTTCGCTATGATTGCTGCCTTGAGAGCGCTATTTGGAATTCCATCCGGCCCTGGAGCTTTGTTCATTGCTAGGGAATTAGCCATTGCGAGTAGTTCTTCATTCGTCACCGGAGCCACAATTTCGGCCGTGCCCGCACTGTCTCGTAGTGCAGGTGACCAGGGGCTTGTGGCTCGAGACGGGAAGAGTACTTCGATAATCGTCGCCAACCGGTCCGGACACCGTTCTGGGGGTGAAGATCCCCCTTTGGTCTTGGCCATCACGATTCTGTAGGCGTCACCCCACGGATTCGCGTTGGCACTCTCACACAGGTTGTCGAAACACGCTCTCTTGCTGCTTTTAATGGCCTTGTTAAGGGCCAATTTCGCAGCTCGAAACACTTCACGGCGGTTCTCTCTTGCATGCTCGGTGCGAGCTCTTTGTATCCTACGTCTAGCTCTGAGGCAGGCTGATCGTAGAGCTGCAATCTCGGCACTCCACCAGTATACCGGGCATCTGCCGTTTCTTGGCAGTGTTTTTCTCGGCATAGTGGCGTCGCACGCGCGTGATAGAACAGCTACCAGCGCATCCCCGCTTAGACTGTCGGTGTTGGCCTCCAGTCCCAGGGCCGCGGTGAAAGCTTCGCTGTCAAAGTGATTGGACTTCCACCCGCGTACCTGACAGGGATCTCCCGCCCTCGGATGCTGCACACCATAGTTGATCCTAAAGCGGATTGCTAAATGATCGCTATGGGTGTAGCCTTCGTCTACCCTCCATTCCATGCCTGGAACCAGACTCGGGCTGGCAAATGTTACGTCAATCCATGCCTCCACCCTGTTTCTACGGAATGTGCTAGCGGAGCCATTATTAGCTAGCACAGTATCGAGTTTCGCAAGCGCCTCCATTAGCGCTTGGCCCCTGTTATTTGTACAGCGGCTGCCCCACTCTACTGCCCAAGCGTTAAAGTCTCCCGCTATAACTAACGGTTTCCGGCCCACTAGGTCTGACGAGAGCCTGTCGATCATCTGGTTGAACTGTTCTATGGGCCACCTTGGTGGAGCGTAGCAGCTGCAATAGAACACACCATTGATCTTGGCAATCGCAACACCCTCGGCGGAGGAGTGTATTACCTCTTGAACCGGGAACCGTCCCGTTGTATAGATTGCCACCATCCCAGGCCCGTCCGACACCCATTTGCCCTTGCCGGCAGAGATGTTGTACGGGTCTGATAGGAGGGTGACATCTGTCCGCGACTCCGAGACCGACTGCCACAACAGCTGTTGGGCAGCTGCACAATGGTTAAGATTTATCTGTGTGACGATCACGGCTTCTTCTTATTTGCCTCACCGAAGGGACACGAAGGTCCGCCCATAGCATGATTACGGGCTTGTTTCTTAGCGGTGCAGATAAGGCATTTATGCGCCTTAGTGCAGCCCCACTCCTTAGTCCCCTCCTCGCCGCAGCGACGACATAGTTTGCTCCTGTCTGTACCCTTACATTCGTACGATTTATGGCTGGACTCAAGGCACCGATAGCACCTATCCACTGAAGGCGGCTGGGGTATGCTAATTGGGCATACTGACTAGCCGGTCTTCAGTTTGCTTATCACGGTAAGCTTTTTGGCATCTGCTTTCAGTAGCCTGAGGTAGGCTACTTGGGTGCCGGAGGGTCCCCCTCTCAAGCACACAGAGGCCCGCTGGATTGTCACGTCGCATTGCTCCTTGACGGCTGGGACGACATCGTCTGCGGTAGAGGTGTGCGCCGCGCCTCCGATTTCAGGTAAAAATCGGCGGCGCGCCGGCGTCACGCCGATGTGCTTACTATTTTTACATGTAATCCTCGGCACGGCGCGGCAGCGGCGGCGTGGCGCACACCTCTAGTCTGCGGTCGTGAACTCGTCCAGTTGCTTACACTGGAGGGTGATTTCCGACC